>NC_136061.1:877363376-877632066 GCF_964261635.1 Lissotriton helveticus | reverse complement strand
TTTGTTATAATTATTATTCATAATGTGTTCATTTGACCATTATATGATACTTTTTTCTGAAAACTCAATAAAAATGATTAACCCAAAAAATATCATCCCAATCCATACAAGAATGCAGTTGGTAATTATGAATTTCAAAGCAATCAAAGTGATAAGTAAAAGGACTCATCAGTATAAATCATCTCAAAGGAAAGGTTACGTGAATCAGTTCTCCATAAAGAGTACACCCTCCGCTTCTCTAAACTGCAGTGGAATGGGGAGTTCTCCATGTGTTCTGAAAGCATTCTGAACACTTGTCTACATTGTACTAGTTCAAATCACACAATTATAACATTTGCTACACTTACACATCATTCTCAAAAACACTTTAATCCAGTTAAGGCTAGTAGATGCAATATGAGGGTCATTATTTTATAAGGCTCCTACACAACGCAGCTTTTCTAAGCATTCTTTAAAATTACAGTTATCTACAGCAAAGCAGATACATTAGATCTGCCCATACTCTCCAGGTGTACTGCAGCAATTAAAAAAAACGTTCTGCAGTTATCATATTAAGGAGCAAAGTTCACATGAGAAAGAGAACAGAGACACATGGCATTCAATAACTGTGAGTTCAGCGTCTCCTAGTAAAAAACATAAAGATGTGATGTGAAATAAGAGACACATCGCGTTCACTAACTGTGAGCTCAGCTTCTCCTAGGAAAAAAATACAGATGTGATGTGAAATAAGATGCCACCCAAATGTTAACCATACTAAAATACAGCCCTATTTTCGCTATGGTTAACCAAAACATGAAAAATACACAGTTGGTAGCATTTGCATGCTCACATATTAATTTTAATATGATGCAAAGACATTTAATATGAAAAATAACTACATCAACCCTTGCTTTAGTGACTGTGGGAGTCACCACAATTTACACCCACATTTCCTTCAAGCTCCCCCTTACACAGAAGTCATTGACTTTTGCAGTTTATGTTTAGATTCCTCTAGATTGTTTAATTTGTCCACTTCTGTGGGGATTTGCTTCAGAGCGAATGATCCGCAACTTCGCCTAGCATGATTCCCTCAGAGAAGCCACTCCCCCAGCCAAAGTGGCTGCTGCCATGGTAGTGGCAGCCTCGTAGACCACCGAATAGCAAAAGAGGGTGAGCGGATTGGCGCAGTGCTTAATTTGAGCCGGAGCTTTCCGGTGCTAAGCACTGGCATTTAATTGGTTTCCGGTGCTCGGCACCGGCACCTAATTGTCAACAGCACACTTAGGACAGTCAGCCACAAGGTGGCACTGCTCATGTAATTTAGAGGTGAGCAGTATAATAGTTGTTTAGGAAAACAATATACATTATAAAATTACCAATACCTGCCTCCCTAGACATTCCTTTAGATTTGGGGACCTGGAATAATCTGAACTGCCGCATTTACATGCGAGAGAGATGGTTAGTAGTTGTTTTGGCAGCAATGACAGGGGCGGTGGTTGGTGCAAGCTGCAGTGGACTCCTGGTCAGAACCCTGGCACTTAATATTTTACAAATTAAGCACTGGTGCCGCTCTCTGAAGTAAGACAACCTCCCTCTAATTGGCCCCCTACAGACGGCAGTAATAGAAGGGCTTGGACCGGGCACTGCAGACAAACCTGTTCACTCTAATAAAAAAGTGTCTTTCTTCTCTCTTCTCCCCATGTCCCTTGCCTCCGAGAAGCCCGCTAGAGATGTAACTATATTTTTGCTGGTAGAAGGAGAAAGCCAAAGCGGAGATTGGAGGAAAGAGTTAAAGGCTTGGCAAAGACATATGGAGAGTACTACAGCAATACGAAGGAGGCTGGGCTCCCCTCTTATTATTATCAGGCTGGAAGGATTTGTCTCAGTTCATTCATCTCATGTGCCTCACATGTTCAGACAGTGAAGGGTAGAGCACATTCAGAGCACACTCAGAGCCCCTTCACATTGGAGATGGCAGCTAAAATGGTGAAAGGACAAAAGATGGTTTGGAGTGGTTAGACTGCAAGTGGAGATACTGGTATACAGTAAAGAGTGGAAGCAGGCTGAAGGGAGCAAAGGTAATCGGGTTGCATGCCTCTTGAGTAGGGTTAAACTATTGAGTGGACAGAGACTTGGATATTAGAGAATATCTAAGGGTGGCAAATGCAGAAGAGCAAAAAGTCCTCCCCACTACCAAGAAAAGGCCCAGGATATCCACAAGGTAATTGAACTGGGAGAACATTACCAGACAGGAAGCCCTTGATGGAGAGAGAATAGCAACACCCCCCAAGGATTGGTGGTGTGAGGGGAGGAGAGGATGAATGAGATCATGCCTGAAGGAAGAAGGAGTCAATGATAGATAAGAGCAACGCCCGTCAGCTTGGGAATTCAGCTACTGAACTGAAGCCCGCCCTGTCTCCAGCCACGGGAGACCTTGCAAGGATGGGAGAGCAGCTTGCCCAGGGGGATACAGGGTCCAGGAGTATTTGGCCAAGGGCATCATGGTTGGCCTGGCACAGACTCATCCACTAACTGTTAGACCTAGTTTTTTTGGCATGGTTTCATCAGTATTTTTGCCTGCAACCTTCAGTTTTTTTTTGTTTGTTTATGCATTTTTTAAAATTATTTTTAGCACCTGGAAACAAGTACAGAACAAGCATGTCACTGTCAAGCAAAAGGTCCCACACCCCCCACCACACCCCCTCCACATATTCCAACAAAATGTTGGTTCTCCCCAGCAATAATCAAATACATATGTAGTAATGACCAATCAATACTTTCGTAATGCATAGTCCCTTGAGCTCGGACGGCTCTTTCTTGTGTACGCATCGTAGTTACACATAAACGGCAATTCTCATAGTCCTCCGTCCAAACCATGATAACGCCTCCACTTGCCCCATTCTCTACGAAATTTCTTCGGACACCCTCACGCCCTATACGTGACCCTTTCGGCCGCCATGTACAAATCCATTCCCCTCCTCCATTCTCCTAATTGGGGTGTATCTGGTGCCCCCCATTTCCTGGCTATGTCCCTCTTGGCTACCACCAGTGCTAAGGCCAAGAAGATCAGCAGTGGACGGGCCAGGTCCACATCATTGGTCATCCCCAGGAGGATGAGCTTCGGGTCCAATGGGATATCCATCTCTAGTACCTCACCCAGTTCAGCAGTGACCTCCCTTCAATAGGTTTGTATATGTGAGCACGACCACACTATATGTAAGAAATCTCCATTTGCCATTCCACAACGCAGACAGCTAGGGTCAGACACTCTCCCCATCTTAAAGAGCCGCATTCTGTCGAAATATACCCTGTGTAGGATCTTGAATTGTATTAAGCGGAGTCGCGACTTAATCGCTACCTCCCTAGGGTGCATTAATACTACCCCCCAGTCTATATCATCCATCTCTCCTACTTCTTTCTCCCAAACGGCCCGAAGTCCAGTCAGCCTATCCGGTTTATTATTCATGATTGACTTATATGTCAGGGAGACAGCCTTTTCCAGGATCTTTTCCTGTAACAGGCGGCCTTCCAGAGGGGCATATTCAGGGAGTGCCTCCTGTAATCTCCTTTCCACCCGCCAAGCATGTCTGAGTTGTATATATTTGAAAAACTGTGAGCGGTGCAGCCCAAATTCCGCCTGTAGGGACTGAAATGACTTCCGAGTCCTGCTCTTTACCACATCTCCCAAGGAGGAAATACCTATGTCATCCCATCCTCGGAAGCCTCTTAACTTACTAAGTTCTTTCAGCCATGAGCAGTCCCAAATCGGGGTCTGCCTCGAGGGTCTATGTGTCCATACCGTAGCTTTCGTGGCCCTCTGCCACGCTCCTAATGTGAGTCTAGTGGCCGGTAACAGCCTGGCTCGTCCCTTCCCCTCATATATGTAGTGTAAGCAATTATGCGTGCCCATAGTGTGTCTCTCTAGTGAGTAAGTGGGATGTGTGGCCGGTGCATGGACCCATTCATTGATGGGAGCCAGGTGTTCCGCCCTGTAATAAGCCTCTAGGTCGGGAATTGAGATCCCCCCATCATACTGGTTTCTCTGCAGGGTCGCCAGCGCAACCCTGGGGTGCCTCCCTAACCACAAGTAGGACCTCAGTTCCGCGTGCACTTCTTGTAAAATCTTGGGCTGTAGCAGAAAGTATTCATTATGAAATGCATAAAGAAATCTCGGTAATAAGACCATTTTAAACATGGCTGCCCGCCCAAGAAGTGTCGGGGGGAGCAATTGCCATCTACTTGCATCTAGTTTAAAGTTGTTAACAACACGGTTGATATTGCGGTCATATGGATTGTTCCTGTCCTTTGTTATAAATATCCCTAGGTATAGGAATCCTACGTTAGTCGTCTGCAATCTTTCTGGTAGCTCAGGCCACTCTGTCCGTCCCCGGGGATCGTAAAGTGTTGACTTATGCCAATTGATTTGGTATCCAGATCTGGCCCCATACTGGTCCAGTTCATAGAAGAGCGCCGGTATGGTAGTCTCTGGCTTCGTCACATACAACAGCACATCATCAGCATATAGGGACAGTTTCGCCTCCTGTAACCCTGCCTGTCCCACTCGGAAACCCGTCACCCTAGGGTCCTGCCTAATCACGCACGCCACAACCTCGATAGATAAGGCAAACAGGAGGGGCGACAAGGGGCACCCCTGCCGGGTTCCCCTTTGTATGGGAAAGGCCCTAGACATCGCACCATTGACCCTGACTCGGGCACTAGGGCCTGAGTAGAAGAGGCGAACCTTGCATCTAAACTTGGGCCCAAAGCCCAGATGCTCCAGGACTCCCTCCAAGAAGGACCAATGCACTGCATCAAACGCCTTTTCAGCGTCCAAAGACAGGAACCAGTGGGGCTCCTTCCTACCTTCCACTTCACAGAGCCAGTTATGTGTCCTACGGAGATTGTATCTAGTCGCCCTTTCCGGGATGAACCCTGTCTGGTCCATGCGCGGTATGACTCGTCTCAATCGAAGAGCCAGTACCGTGGCATAAAGCTTTGCCTCGACATTCAGCAGGGAGATGGGGCTGTAAGACGTGCAGTCATCTGGAGGCTTTCCCACCCGCTCCTCTGGGCCAGCCGGTCCGGGCCACTACTGTTTCACTCCCAATGACCTGGCCCTCCTTCCGGAAGTCTCAGTGGACACTGAGACCCGCACTCAGCACTGTGGAAACTTACTTCGATTTCAGTGCACACACTACCCAGGCACTCCTCACCAGGGCCTCTGGTTGCACCTCGACACGCACTCTGCACGTCCCAGACTCACCTCTTCTCTGGTGCAAACGATTACCAGGCGCTCTTCACCAACGCCTCGGATCACACCTCAACAAGCACCCTTCCAGTGTCACCTTTTTCCCTTTGATACTGGGGGTCTGGATCCTTAATCACTCAGCAAGAGAAGGGTAAATTGTTTTATAGCACCAGCCCAGGCCTTTTCACCTCCCGTGCTTCTCCTTCCCCAACTCTCCAGATGCAGGGCAGTGTGGTGCCATCTCAACCCCTCCCTCGGTCAAGACCTCTCCCAGCTCCTCTCACCTCTCAGATCCGGACAGTCAATCCACATTTAACAGAGACACACAGAAATGCTTAGAACACAAAACTGAGCCACTTTCTAAACGAGTGATTTCTGAACAAACAGGGACAAAACCACTTTCACAGAAAGATCTGTTATGACACTGTGAGTTCATAGATACTACACTTCACCTCTCCATTTGAAACTTATAGGAAACTAGGCTAACAAACAACACTCAGCTTCCCCCATTCTGTCCTATGGTCAGGATGGCCTTTCAGCAGTGAAAAACTAAATGGAGTGTTTTTGACAGTCAGGACATAACACACACCTTAGAATATGTCATGCCTTTTAATTACACTGCACCCTGCCTAGGGGTTACGCGGGACCTACCACAGGGGTGCCCAATGTGTATGAAAAAGGGAAAGTAAGGCCTGACAAGTGGTTGCACTTGTCAGGACAACATGCTAACTTAGCAAACACCGCTCAGGCCCTACACTGCAGGCCTGAGTTCCCTTCTAAGCGTGCCTTTGCATTACTAACCCTGGCACACACAGCGCACATCACCAAGGACTTTACTAGTAAGGCAAACATACCAATCATGGCCAACCAATTACCATTACACTTTACATAGGGAGCACTTGTACTTTGACACTGAGCAGCAGTGGCAAAGTACCCAAAGCATCTATATTGGCATCTTTATGTCAGGAAAACGGCCTGGGGGGAAAGCAAAACATTTAGAGAAATTTAGCCAAAAATGCCAAGTCCTACACAACTGCCTCCTAGCTAAAAGCCAGGGGAGACCAATCATTACCTTGATGGACTTCCCGGCTTCGGGCGATAGAACCAGGATGCAGGCCCTCTACCACAGGGACACCTTCCTATTCCACGCCTTCCTGACCCCAGGGGGACTTCTTGATCACTACCCCTGAGCCAACAATGCTGTTCCATTGATCCCTCCCAGCAAGGGGGACCACTCCAGGGGTGCTGGACCCTTGCCAACACCACCCTAGAGTGGTACCCTGGGAAGGCCCATCGGTCATGAATCTACCTCCAGTCATCCTGCCCTCCAGGTTAAAAACAGGTTTACCTTAGTCACTTCTAGGGGACCAAGCCCCTCTGGCTGGGCACTGTCCCACTGGTGTCCCCACTCGGTAACACAACCCTCTCTTAATCTTCCATTTAATCTTCTGGGCCTGCCACTTAGGAATGACACCCACAAACTTCAGGTCGGCAGGAGCTCTAGCTACAGACTCCTCATGCCCTCCTGACACTAGGTGTCCTTACTCAGACTTCTGGCAAGTAGACACTAGGCCTCCACCTGGGGGCTCTCCTACGCCCCCCCCCCCCAGTTTCCTGGGTGGTTCTACTGATCCTGGGTTAGCTGGATACTCTTCCCCCCCCCCTTCTGAGACAAGGGGCTAGCCCGCAGCCCCTCCTCACTACTCTGGGATCTCCTTGCGCCACCTGGTCCTTCTTCCCTCTATGGGGCCTTTTCAGGCCACTGGATCCATGACCAGGGGTCCTGTTCTCATGCAGGCTCACAGGAATCAAGGAGCTCACACCTAAAACCGGGGTGGCGCAATCCAGGAAAATATTTTCTGAGCCTAGGCTCCCCTGGGGCCAAATGAGATAACCCCTCCAAATCATTTACCATGCTAACCAATACCCAATCTTCCAGCGCACACTTGTACTCATCCACACTTGGCACTGTCTGTGCGCTGCCACCAATCACACTAGACTCTGCTTGTCTACCCTTAATGTCCAGTTCCCTCATGCTTAACTTGTTTCAACGTTAGGCTAAGTAAAGACACCATCTGAGATAGCCCTGCTCACCCCCTTACTAGCTTGGCACGAGCAGCCAGGCTTATCTCCAAGGCACGAGTGTACAGTATGTGCAACCACACTCAGAGCAACCCAATGATGTCACCACAAATAGACTCCACATGAGTTTTTACAAAATGAGTATAATCTTTATATAAGAAGATATACGATATGACCACACAATACAAAATCAACATATAATAATGGGTAGTATTCCTTTTGGTGGATTGGTAAGTTCTAATCCCAACTACCGCTTCTAACCGACAGTTAAGCTTACTTCTAACCGTTTCCAAAAGGTTAGGCAGGTTGTATTGCTAGAATCACACATGTTGCAAAAGAAAAGAAATACTGCAATGCGGAACAATATACTCCTGTACTGTGCAATAGAGAAACAATGCCATACGTAGCACCACAATCATGCACTTTGCTATAGAAGGAATAATGCAAATGTATCACTACCAGCATGGCCTGTGCAAGGAAGAAACACAGCAATGTGTCACACTACAATCATGTACCGTGCAATGAAGAAATAATGCAATGCGCCTCATTATAATCAGGTACTGTGCAATGAAGAAATAATGCAATGCGCCACGTTACAATCATGTACTTTGCAAGGGAAAAATAAACCAGTGCGTAGCGCACCAAGCATGTAGTTCATCAGGCACAAATAAGGTCAGGCGTCATACAACAGTTCGATCGTTCGTTAGCAGCAATAATGCAAAGTGTAATACGACAGTTTAGGTGCTCCGTTAACAGTTGCCCCCAACATGGATCGATCATTAGTCAAAAGCACTGCTTCTCACTCCGGCCCCAGTACTGCCCCTCCTTGGGCCAGCATTGGGCCTCGGTCCGAGCCGAAGCAACAGGCTCGCGCAGCTGACAGAAGCGAGAGGCCTAGAGAGTGTTCCTCCGAGCCCGCACCCCACCCCAGGTTGTGATCCACGTTACCTGGAGGCGTGACCCCAATCTCCTCTCCTCCTTCAGTGACTTGGGCCTTGATACAGAACTCCGTCAATAAGCATTGCGAGCTCGGGCCGGCGGCTCAGCTCCTCCGGGGCTGCTGGTCCGGGCCGCTACTGTTTCACTCCGAGGGCCCAATGACCTGTCCCTCCTTCCGGGGGATTCGGTAGACACTGAGACCCAAACTCAGCACTGTGGAGACTTACTTCAATTTCGGTGCACATAGTACCCAGGCACTCCTCACCAGAGCTTCTGGTTGCACCGCGACACACACACTGCGTGTCTGAGACTCGCCTCTTCTCTAGGGCACACGATGACCAGGTTCTCTTCACCAACGCCTTGGCTTGCACCATGACACACACCCTGCACATCTGAGACTCAGTTTAATCCTGTGTGCCCACAATCACATTCACAACTTCCGAGGGTCTCAAGCTGCAAAAGCATGCGCACACCACGTTGCTTGGGATTTCTCCGGAAACTTTTATGTTCCTGTGTTTCCAAACAGGGAGCCAGCTCACCTCGGGCCCTTGTGGTTCAGGACACAGCACAAAGCACAGTCCTGTTCAAGAAGGGGGGACACCACCCACTGCAATGTCCCTTCACTCTCTTTCTTAGTAAAAGCTACAAACTGCAGGCCAGCCCCAGATCACAAAGCAAAGGTCAGTCCTATCCAGCAGTCTCTTCAGCAACCTCTTCCTTGGCAGAGGTTCTTCTTGACCATGAAAGAGGTCAAAGCCTTTGCAGACTCGACCTGTCCATTTCGCCATTCAAAGCTACATCAAATTCTAGGGGTTTCATTTCTCTTAGTTATTCCCCTTCATGTCTTTGAAGTCTTTGAAGTTCTTTGTGCTCAGGGGTCCCTGATCCCTGCCTAAATCAGTTCTGGGTGTCTCCCTCACAGTTTCACCTTTTTCCCTTTGATACTGGGGTTCTGGATCCTTAATCACTCAGCAGGAGATGGGTTAATTGTTTTACAGCACCAGCTCAGGCTGTTTCACCTCCCGGGCTTCTCCTACCCCTACACTCCAGATGCAGGGCATCCTGGTGCCATCTCAAACCCTCCCTGGGTCAATACCTCCCCCAGCTCCTCTCACCTCTTAGATACGGACAGTCAATCCACATTCAACAGAGACACACAAAAATGCTTAAAGCACAAAACTCAGCCACTTTCTAAAAGAGTGGTTTCTGAACACACAGTGACAAAACCACTTTCACAGAAAGATGTGTTATGTATGACACTGTGAGTTCATACATACTAAACTTCACCTCTCCATTTTAAACTTATAGGAAACTAGGCTAACACATACAACACTTAGCCTCCCTCATTCTGTCCTATGGACAGGATGGCCTTTCACCAGTGAAAAACGAAATGAAATGGAGTGTTTTTCACTGTCAGGACATAACACACACCTTAGTATATGTCCTGCCTTTTACCTACCCTGCACCCTACGCAGGGGTTACCCAGGACCTACCACAGGGGTGCCCAATGTGTATGAAAAAGGGAAAGTAAGGCCTGACAAGTGGTCGCACTTTTCAGGACAACATGCTAACTTAGCAAACTGCGCGCAGGCCCTACACTCCAGGCTTCTCCTTGCGCCTTTGCATTACTAGCCCTGGCAAACTCAGTGCACATCACTAGGGACTTTACTACTAAGGCAAACATACCAATCATGGCCAACCAATTACCATTACACTTTACATAGGGAACACTTGCACTTTGACACTGATCAGCAGTGGCAAAGTACTCAAAGCTTCTAAATTGGCAACTTTATGTCAGGAAAACGGTCTAGGGGGAAAGCAAAAGGTTTAGGGAAGTTTAGCCAAAAAGGCCAAGTCCTAAAATTGGCATATTTGCTATTCTAGTAAGACCCTAGTAAAGTGCACTGTGCGTGGCCAGGGCCTACAAATCCATTGCTACTAGTAGGCCTGCTGCTCTGAGTACAAGTATATAGATAATAGGGGTCATGCCCAAATTACCCTCATATAACTGAGCAATAACATCAACGATGTTATTGCTCAGGCCCTCACCACCGAAGACACAATGAAGACAATGAAGTCAATCCACTCAGGGGCCCCCACGGACCCCTGCCCCCACCACATCTTCAACAGAGCCGCCGAAACCATCGCACCCATCCTCCGCCACACCATCAACCGCTCCCTGGCCACCACCTCGTTCCCCGACGACTGGAAACACGCCGAGGTCAACCCCCTCCTAAAGAAACCCTCAGCGGACCCCACCGACCTCAAAAACTACAGACCCATCTCCCTGCTCCCTTTCCCAGCGAAAGTCATCGAGAAAGCCATCAACAGCCAACTCGCCACATTCATTGAAGAACACAACATCCTCGACTCCTCCAAATCCGGCTTCAGAAAAAAACACAGTACGGAAACCGCCCTCCTCGCCGCAACAGACGACATCCGCACCCTACTGGACAAAGGAGAAACAGTAGCCCTCATCCTCCTAGACCTATCAGCGGCGTTCGACACAGTCTCCCACCGCACCCTAATACGCAGACTCTACGACGCAGGAATCCAGGACAAGGCCCTCGACTGGATCTGCTCCTTCCTCTCCGGCAGGACGCAACGGGTCAGACTCCCCCCTTTCCTCTCAGACCCCACACCTACCACCTGCGGAGTCCCCCAGGGCTCCTCCCTCAGCACGACGCTCTTCAACATCTACATGGCTCCACTTGCCCCCATCGTCAGAACCTACGGACTCAACATCGTGTCATACGCAGACGACACCCAGCTCATCCTCTCCCTATCCAACGAGCCCAACACCGCCATACGCAACTTTCGAGAAGGCATGGAAGCCGTCGCCAAATGGATGAAAAACAGTTGCCTACAACTAAACACCAACAAAACAGAAGTACTCATCATGGGCCCAAACCCCGACGCCTGGAGCGACACCTGGTGGCCCACCACCCTCGGAAACCCGCCAACCCCCACACACCACGCACGCAACCTGGGAATCATCCTGGACTCTGAGCTCAAAATGGACCGCCAGATCAACTCTGTCTCATCTTCCTGCTTCCACACCCTCCGCCTCCTTCATAAGACCTTCAAATGGATCCCCCTCGAACACCGAAAGACAGTCACTCACGCCCTGGTCACCAGCAGACTCGACTACTGCAACGCACTCTACGCCGGAATAAACAAAAACATCATCCGCAAGCTACAGACCATCCAGAACGCCGCCGCAAGACTGGTCCTCAACCTGCCAAAACACTGCCACATCTCCCAGCACCTGCGCACACTCCACTGGCTCCCCGTCAAGGCGCGAATCACCATTAAGATGCTCACCCACGCACACAAGGCCCTCCACGGCACCGGACCAGCATACCTGAACAGCCGGCTCAAATTCCACGCACCCCAAAGGAACCTACGATCAGCCCAGCTCTCCTACGCCGTGGTCCCCCGCACCAGAAAGACCAGATCGGGAGACCGCTCCTTCTCCTTCCTCGCGGCCAAAGCATGGAACGCCCTTCCGCTCCACCTCAGACAGACAACATCGCTCCCATACTTCGCAAGAAACCTCAAAACCTGGCTCTTCGAAAGACCCCCTCCTTGATGGAATGGAACCTGCACCCCTCCACCCCTAGCGCCTTGAGACCCTTACGTGTGAGTAGTCACGCTTTAACAAACTCCTGATTGATTGATTGATTGAACGATGTAGAATTAAAAAATGAATGGTATGGAGGGATCAATCAAAAACATTTATTTTCAGCCAGAGTACAGTTAGTTACCCTGCTAGTCTCTCTGAGTAGGCCACTCACCTGAGTAGCCCTGTAAACATTTCTCTGACCTGCCATTGCAGAGCCTGTGTGTTCAGGTTTAAACTGCCATTTCGACCTGTCAAGTGCACCCACGTGCCAGGCCCAAACCTTCCATTTTACTACATGTAAGGCACCCCTAAGGTAGGTCCAAAGTATCCCCTTGGACAGGGTGCATTGTACATAAAAGGTAGACCATGTGCTGCTATGTTTTGCATGTCCTGGTAGTGAAATACTGCTCCTTAATTTATTTTTTCACTACAGCAGGGCCTACCTCTCACATAGGTTAACATTGGAGCTGCCTTGTAACATCTTACAAGTGTATCTGACAATTGGGAGCTGATAGAAAATTGGAGTTTGGTGTCTCAGGACACACAATTTTAAAATACATCTTTTAGTAAAGTAGGTTTTAAAATTGCAGGTCTGAAAATGCTACTTTTAGAAAGTTGTACAAAAGGGGGTGGTGATGGACAGAGCATCTGAACCAATCAAACACTCACACCCAGTCAAAAGATCTGGGTTTGATCCATCACCGTTCTTTAGCCCACTCTGCCACCCCAGTTCAGACATGGCTATATGCAAATCAGTCTGACCCTGTGCCTCATGGGAACAGTCCAGCCCGAACTGCCAAGACATGCCTTCCCTGGACCGGAAACAAGCTTCCGAGGACCGGTTTCTGGCATTCCAGCCGTCTTCAGCCCGGCTTGCTTGAATCCAGTGGCAAAGTGAGCAAGGGACTCACGTCTGAGCATACCCTGCCACACTAATGGCGGCCAAAGCGGTACAAAAGGGAGTGGTGATGGACGGAGCATATGAACCAAGCAAACACTCACACCCAGTCAAAAGATCTGGGTTTGATCCATCACCGTTCTTTAGCCCACTCTGCCACCCCAGTTCAGACATGGCTATGTGCAAATCTGTCTGACCCTGTGCCTCATGTGAACAGTCCAGCCCAAACTGCCAAGCCATGCTTCCCTGGACCGGAAACAAGCTTCCGAGGACCGGTTTCTGGCATTCCAGCCGTCTTCAGCCCGGCTTGCTTGAATCCAGTGGCAAAGTGAGCAAGGGACTCACGTCTGAGCATACCCTGCCACACTAATGGCGGCCAAAGCGGTACAAAAGCGGGTGGTGATGGACGGAGCATCTGAACCAATCAAACACTCACACCCAGTCAAAAGATCTGGGTTTGATCCATCACCGTTCTTTAGCCCACTCTGCCACCCTAGTTCAGACATGGCTATATGCAAATCAGTCTGACCCTGTGCCTCATGGGAACAGCCCAGCCCGAACTGCCAAGCCATGCCTTCCCTGGACCGGAAACAAGCTTCCGAGGACCGGTTTCTGGCATTACAGCCGTCTTCAGCCCGGCTTGCTTGAATCCAGTGGCAAAGTGAGCAAGGGACTCACGTCTGAGCATACCCTGCCACACTAATGGCAGCCAAAGCGGTACAAAAGGGGGTGGTGATGGACAGAGCATCTGAACCAATCAAACACTCACACCCAGTCAAAAGATCTGGGTTTGATCCATCACCGTTCTTTAGCCCACTCTGCCACCCCAGTTCAGACATGGCTATATGCAAATCAGTCTGACCCTGTGCCTCATGGGAACAGTCCAGCCCGAACTGCTAAGCCATGCCGTCCCTGGACCGGAAACAAGCTTCCGAGGACCGGTTACTGGCATTCCAGCCGTCTTCAGCCCGGCTTGCTTGAATCCAGTGGCAAAGTGAGCAAGGGCTCCGTCCATCACCACCCCCTTTTGTACCGCTTTGGCCGCCATAAGTGTGGCAGGGTATGCTCAGACGTGAGTCCCTTGCTCACTTTGCTACTGGATTCAAGCAAGCCGGTCTTTGAATAGACTTCTGGGTCAGGATGACAGTTGTGCTGTTTGTGTATTCACTCTAGATAGTCACACAAATTGAACTGAGGTGTGCCCTGCACATCTTGATGGCGCATCACCAGGCTGATGAGTCTTCAGGAGCTACAGTAGTGGGAGGAGGAGCTTACACTGACACCTGGATAGGGCTGTCCTCACACAAAGAAGTTTCCACACCCTGTAGTGCGTTTGGAGCTAGGACAGGGAAAGGCAGGGTCTTGTGCACTACAATGACTTTCCTTTGAAGCTTGCCTACTTCAGAGACTGAAATGGATATAAGTACTGGACCACTGACATCATATACTCAGAAACCTCTGGGTTGAGGACATTCTGCCAGGAAGAAGAGCCGGATAGCTGTCAGAAAGGACTTTCCTGGGAGTGAAAGGACTGGACTTTGCTTTCCACATCCTGCTTCTTAGATTCTCCAAGCGCTTAAGTTGAGTTAGCCTCCTGTTATGAAGTCTCAGGGTCATGAAAGACTTCACCTGCAGCGCCTGGGCACCTCTGCTGAGGGGTCTTACTTGCCAAGTGGTGCATATTTCACTTCCTGGGCGTTTGGATGTGAGTTTGGGGTGCTACTAAGAAGCAAAGGCATCAACTCTGATTGACTTCGAAACTGGTGCCTATCTGCAACACTTATGCCATGCTGCTGCCTTCACCGGAGCCGTGGTCCAGCTCAACGCACCAACCGTGACATGCACCGTAGGCTCCGATGATAACACAGCACCTTGGGAGCACCGCCCCTACATAAATCTAGAGCACCACACCAAAGAAGTCCGTAGCGCACCACTCTGATGCCTCTGGCCTGATCTGACATCAATGCAGCGGAAATCGAAGCTTTGCGGCTTGACTCTCAAAACCTCATTGATGCCGCTCCACAGTATGGAACTGACGCACCGCACCAGCAACCACAGTGTCACCTCCCCTGCAGCAGTAAGGAACCGATGCATCACCTCCTCTGCCCAGCAGTAAGAAACTGATGCATCACCTCCCCTGCAACAGTCAGGAATCAATGCTGCACCAGCCTCCATGACTCCTCACCTCCTCTGTTTTTTGCATCATCTTTGTTTTTCACGATGCCTCCAAGGTACTGTACTGGGGTCTGCCCGACTCCATGACCGGCTCTCGCTCCATCAAGGTCAGACTGACTTTGTGAAGTGGTCGAAGTCGACCAAATAGCCCCAGTTGTAGCTATTTTCGATTTCTAAGAGCTATAATCGATTTAATCTTTAAAAATGGATATCTTGATTTATGTAGGAGTTTTGTCATTTTGATCTTGTTTTATTCAAATAAATTGTGGCTATTTCTCTAAACTGGTGTGGAGCCGTTTTATAGTGTTTTCACTGTAATACTCTGTGTGTGCATAAATACTTTACACATTGTCTCTGGGATAAGCCTGACTGCTCTATGCTAAGCTATCAATGGGGTGAGCAGGGGTTGTCTTAGGTGTGTAGCTTACTCACTCTGACTAAAGTGGTGGGTTCTGTCTGGCTTAGGTGCATGCCCTAGCCAACCCGAAACCCCATTTCTAACACTAACCATACTGCCAACTTTGGACTTAAGTCTTCAGCAGCAAGGCGTCAAGAAGTGTGAGCTAGCATGCCACAATTAAATAAATATTTCACAGGGCATTGATAGTGTTTCAGTCAGTAAGGAGATGACAGATTCCAGCTTGAATGGGGGCATGAGCTGGGATGAAACAGACGAGCCTCTCCCAACTCACAGTCACCAGAGCCGGAGCTGAGAATGATGCCGGGGAAGACAATATTCAGTCTAGTCAAGGCTATGACAGAAACACAGATACTGCAGTGCCTCAACCAGTATCTTATCCACCCCAAGTATCCTTTCCACATTTGTTGCACCAACCACCTCGAGTCCCTATTACAGCCGCGGGCCGTGCGGGAGTTACGGTGGGGCAGGGAGGTGGGAAGGGGGTGGGGTAGAGTGGAGGGACCTAAAAACTGGCATATGGATAATTGCAGGTAAGTACACAATTTAATTAATAAAACGAATTTCGTAGCACGCACTGCATCGCAAAATGCGATGCTGTGCGCGCTACGAATTTCGTTTTATTAATAAAATTGTGTACTTACCTGCAATTATCCATATGCCAGTTTTTAGGTCCCTCCACTATACCCCTCCCCCTCCCCGCCTCCCTGCCCCACCGTAACTCCCTCCAAGGCACGCGGCTGCCCTATTACAACATCTGGACTGGTCAGCGCCGTAGGAGGTATGGTCAACCCTATACTGGGGGACATAAAGGAGATGAAATAAAATCGGAGCTCTCTCACTTCATCCCCGAGGGTGAAAATGGAGGAAATTGAGAAGAAAATATATACCTACTCGGGTCAGTTGGTGGAAATTAAAGCACATGTTTCTATTTTGGGGACACTCAGGTTGAGCTTAAGTCAGCAAACGTCTCCCAGGTTAAGCAGAATATGTCAATTAAATCTAAGCATCTCATTTACCGAGTACGCAAGTGCTGCACGGCCACGTACAATATTATTAAAGTTCAGGGACTTTAGAGCAAGAGAAAAGCTTCTCTCACAAGTAATAAAGCAACGGGATTCTTTAATTTGTCGTACATTTTACTCTGTAGGTCTTCAATCTCTTCACATCTGTATCTTTATCTCCCTTTTCATTTCAGGCTGTTGTTTTCCGCCATTGCATCTTGACCCACCCTTTACAATAATCGTTTTTATCCCTCTTATAAAAAGAAATAGCCATATAAGAAAAATTATGGTTAATCCTGGAGTTAGTAGCATTCCATTACCTATATCATCAAACCACTCACCAATCTTCCCAAATCCTTTCCCCATTGCTTCCCAGGCACCTGTCTTACCCAAATCCTTCACCTCACAAGAAATATCAGACATATTAGTTTCAAATGTTAATTTCTTTACTCGTATCTGGAATGTATGTGTGGCATTGCTGAATAGAACAACCGGTGGTTACAGTATTTCTTAAGGGGCTCTCAATTAACATTGAGCGATAACAATTACTGGAGCCTTTTCTTGCAAAATTGTTCTCCTTCTGTCTCTTTCAGAGGTGTAATCGGTTCTTTCACAGAGGCTTCATTCTTACTCGCTGGTTTGGCCGTCGGTGGACCAACTTCAGACATTTCGTGACCTTCTAAATGTTACATCCTTCTTGCTCTTTAGATTCAACTCAACAGTTTCCTGACATGGGGAACCTTCTTCTGTGAATCATTGATTTAATACTGATATAACCATACTCCTTGATTTTAACACATTGTATTTAGGGAAATGATAATGAGTTTGGCTCATTTTCTCACGTTTAGTCCTGATGATGGCCCTATTCAAAATGATGTTACTGGGGTCAAAACATCATGCACAGGTGGATGAAATCAATCATGGCAATATACACGGTTGTGTTGTTAAAAGTGATCTTCATATCAACCCCTAATATTGTATATATGCTTGCATATAGCACTATTGCACATTTTTACACCTGTCACTATTCACTTTTCATTGTGCCGTTTTGTATGGAGCCCCTTCTTCTCAATGCAATGTGGTCATATAAATAACAAATTTATACAGACAATAAATGTTACTGTAATTTCCCAAAGGATAACCGCATCTGTTTAGACAAGGAAGTCTAGGCTTACACTTCCTCCAAGTGGACCATGTTGTTTGTTATTTCTAAACACGTAACATACAGAAGACTCACCCCTCTTTCACAAGTAAGATATCTAAAACAAGCCTGTTCTGTTAAACCATTTTACGCATAGCAATACGCTCTGTATTTATAGCAGTTAAAAGCCCCAGCTGTGTTAGTAGCAAGATTATCTACCAGGGTAGACAGCTTTCTGATCTTTAAATCATTTAAAACTCTACCTATGATATATCAGATATATCTCCTACTACTTGTAAAACACTGTGTTTAGCTCCATCATGAGTCACTGTCCCCTTACTATTCAGGTCATCTACATGATACACTTTAGGAAACATTAGGCTAAATAACAGCTGCAAAACCAGTTAAACAGAAGTTAAAAATAAACATTTCCTGAAAATATTTGCTCACCTGTAACTTGTATTCTGTTTGTACACTCACTCCAACCCACCATCTGTGACCAACAAGCCTGCTCCTTTTGTCTTTTGTAACACACCTTCCCTTTTTCTGAATGTTCACATTTATTTTTGGATACATTCCTGACTCTTACATCATTTCTTCTTCCTTTTCCCGATCCACCTTTGCTGCTTTCTTGAACGTGCTGTTCATATCAGCCCTCCTTTCATTCAAATACTCTATAAAATCTTCAGCCTCGCCTCACATGCTATAACTATGCAGATGACACACAAATACTCCTTCAACTGGAATGCCCCAAAGACATTGGAAAAGCAACAATGTATAGTTCTCTCAGAGCCGTAGTGGAGCCATCTCAAATTGAATACTTCCAAAATGGAAAACTCCCAATTGGCGATTGGGAACATTATGACTCACTCGCCACGTGGCATGATGATCTGGGAACACTGTCTAAAGTATTGAAGGAAGTAAGAAACCTCAGAATGACCATGGGCTCCAAGCTATCAATGATCAATCTTTGTTACTTTAAAAACCCTGCAACAAATCTTCCCCAATTTGGGACTTCCACACAAGGTCTAGGCTACCATCTCCCTTGCTCTGTCCAAACTCAATTATGCCAATAGGCTCTACCACTGATCACCTTTAACAACCATGAAAAGACTACAATGGATTCAGAACTCAGCTGCTAGACTACTCTTACATATAAACCCGCACAACCACATATGCCCTGCCTTGAAAGCCCTGCATTGGTTACTGGTTGCCAGAAGATCCACATTCAGATGCTTTGTATCACCCACAAAGTGATACATGGAACAGGACCGCTCTTCATCAGAAATAAACTCACCAAACACATTCAAAAAGGAACCCCCACTCTAGAGTGGAACCTCGCCTCAAATTCCCATCATACAAGAAAAAAAACATGGCTGGCACATCCTTCTCTGTTCAAGCAGCCAAACTATGAAACTCTTTACCCCCAACATAAGATCCACGGATAACCACCTTATCTTCAGAAAACTACTCAAGAATTGTCTCTTGCCCACATAATCACGGAAGCAAAGAGAAATATAAGCTGTTATTGTACTATAGATATGTACCTTTATATGTGTATTGCTTCGTGTAAACTTGTAGAATAATTATGTTAAAAAAAAAATAGCTATCTATTAGTTGTGCTTAACTAATGTACATATTACTGAGAGTTACATTATTCTATGTTTTTAACATGTATGTAAGTGACTGCATAAATAAGTAAATCTTTTATCATAACTATTTATCCACAATTGCTTCACTATTGAATTACAAAAACATATATAAATCAATAAAATGTATTTAAAGGACAACAACACTTGATAGCCAGAGTTTATTTAGTGCATTAATCTACCTATGCTACCTTCCTTTGTGCATCTCTACACCTTCCATGTACTTATGGATCTATATATGTATTACTTTTCTTCTAATTTAGGATATCCAACGCACTACCCTATTTCTCACACTATACCGCTCTCCTCGACCTCAACTCTCTTACTCATCTCAAACCCCGTTCTACTACTCTTTCCAATGCACTAACCTCTTTTCCACCGTATACCTCTATCAATATATCCTCTACCTCCACTCTCTCATTCATCCCAAACGCCATACCCGTACTATGATCCCCAAAATAACCCTTTCAAGACTATTCCCTACATAACCCTCCTTGCATCATCTCATACCTCTTTTATTCCCATCTCCCAAAACATTCCTTGCTAAACCCTTACCTCTGACTCATCCCCCACCTCCTTTTTACTCATCCGAAGCCTCCTCCTACTGATATAAGCTCCAAAAGAAAACAAAAAAACTGAAAATATTTCTAAATCCTTCCCTCTTCTATCCCTCTACTATCCTTTTCAATCCAAATAACAGACTAACATGTCCACCACTCAAATTAGTTTCATATTTCAGTATACTAATTCACCACTAATCCTTTATGGGTTCTGGAGTAGCATGCTACTCACTGAAAAAGCACCTCAACACCTCATCAGGAGTAGCAAGACCTATACAAATGCAAACCTTTTTTCCTTCTTCTATCCCTCCACTATTCCTCTCAATCAAAATAACTGACTAACATATCCTCCACTCAAATTACTTTCATATTTCACTATACTAATTCACCACTAATCCTTTATGGGTTCCAGAGTAGCGGGCTATTCGGTGAAAAAGCACCTCAACACCCCATCAGGGGTAGCAAGCACTAAATAAATGCAAACATTTTTCCCTCTTCTATCCCTCCACTATCCTTCTCAATCCAAATAAAAGACTAACATGTTCACCACTCAAATTAATTTCATATTTCAGTATTTCACTATACTAATTCACCACTAATCCTTTATAGTTTCTGTGGTAGCATGCTACTTGCTGAAAAAGCACTTCAACACCTCATGAGGTGTAGCAAGCGCTATATAAATGCAAACCTTTTTCCCTCTTCTATCCCTCCACTATCCTTCTCAATCCAAATAACTGACTAACATTTCCTTCACTCAAATTACTTTCTTATTTCACTATAACAATTCACCACTAATCCTTTATGGATTACGGAGTAGCGTGCTACTTGCCGAAAAAGCACTTCAACACCCCATCAGGGATAGCAAGTGCTATATAAAAGCAAACCTTTTTCCTCCTCTATCCATCCACTATCCTTCTCAATCCAAATAACAGACTAACATGTCTGCCACTCAAATTAATTTCATATTTTACTATATTAATTCACCAAGATTCCTTTATGGGTTCCAGAGTAGCATGCTACTTGCCGAAAAAGTGCTTGGACACCTTGTCAGGGGTAGAAAGCACTTATAAATGCAATTGCAATACAATACAGTACTCAATTTATGTGTAGCCCTAGCATTAAGCAACCTCGTAACATTAATTAGTGTGATAAGCCTTATATAATGACCCATTCTCTCCATGGACTTGGCACCAGCACTCTGATATAAATATTTAAACTAAAGGACATCATCTAAAAGCTGCAGGATAGGGTGTAGGTCAGCTGAAAGAGATGATACGTCACACCAGCTGCAGTAGAAGTGGGTAAATATGTACATATATAACAATCTTTTGCTCTCATAATTTTGGAATACTTGTGCAATAACCTAAAAACAGATTCAAAGATGTTTCCTGCAGAACCATCTTTATGTAAAATCTTCATGTTAAATCTACGTTGTTCTTTTGAATAATCTAAGCCAGGTTTAATTTTGAATCATGCTCAACAGAAGACTTAAGACTCACTACTTAGCCAAACATTAGTATGACTATGCCACTACTATTATTACTACTCTGCAACTTTTGAGTGTACTTGAAACTATAGTTTCTTTCAAGTCAGATCGGAAAGAAACAAAAATCAATTGACATTTGAACATCACTGTGCATTCAATTTGGGTTCAATCTCCTTTCTCACGTCCAGTGGCCCACCTAATTACAGAAATAACAAGCAACAGTCATCTTCAGCATGTCCATTCTTGTATTCTGATCAATCACCATTCCTCTGCCTCTGCCTTGTGGACCAAAACTCCGCCTGTGAGATCTGAAAACTCCCTTGATAGCCAACTCCCTGCCTTCATGCACTAACAACGGGAACTGGGTTATACCCTAAATCTGCAACATAAAGACCGTTCTGGCATGCTTGCTGCACCAAGTTCGTCTGTGTCAAACTGAATTTCTCTTTAATCTTCTTCTGCTTTGCATCAATATTGTCACTGCATTCATTTCCTTAGCACATTATTTCATTCAGGGACTTCAATTTACAACAATCACATTCTGCTGCATTTGAGAACTAGCAGATACAGCAAGATGTTGTACGGAGTGCTGACACTTTTTAGCCACTCACCCACTGTCAAATGATCTGGGTTTAATCCATTGTTCTTTTGCTGACTATGCCACCACAGTTTTGACCCAGCCATATGCAAATCAGTCTTGACCCTGCTTCTCATGGGAACAGTTCAGCCCTAACTGCCAAGCCAGGTCCTCCCTGGACCAGAAACAAGCATCCTGGGACTGGTTTCAGGGTATCACCCCTCATCAGCCAGGCTATCTTGAATCCAGTGGCACAGAGAGCAAGGGACCCACGTCAGGGTATACCTTTGGCCACTTAAGGCACATATAGCAAACACAACAAGCTGATGGATGGAGTGCTGAAACTTATCAACCACACTGCCCCCACTCAAGAGATCTGGGTTTAATCCATTGTTTTTTTGCTCACTATGCCACCCCAATTCGGACCCAGCCTTATGCAAATCAGTCTTGACCCTGTTCCTCATGGGAAAAGTCCAGCCCGAACTGCCAGGCCAGGTCCTCCTTGGACCGGAAACACGCATCTTGGGATCCATCAATTGTTCTTTTTGCATATGATAACTAGTCTCTAGATGCAAACCATGAATGAACTGTGGCAAGAAACAACTAAGATTGTCCCTTTCTAGATTTTCATGGCCACTATGCTGTCTGAAAACGTGCATTAATCTCCTTAGACTCTTAGACTCTTGGGTATGTCTGATTTTTTTTTAGCCAATCAACCTTTCTGTGGAGGCTTCATTTTCAAATGATCACTCACCTGGTTATACTTGTCCATAATAGTATTTTATTTTACTTTTATTGTTTTATAGGGGAAGAAGCATTTGTTCTAACATCACTTTGCAGCTTTCTGATACATACTACTAACTCTCTGACATGTATTTCAAACCTGGTGTTCTCATATTCTTTAGTGTATCCTCTGTCATGAACATTTTTTAAATCCTGACTCTTATTTAAATTGACTCCAAACTATGCAGCCAGCTCTTCCGATTTTTCGTGTGCTTCACAGTCACACCTTGCAGCATCCTTACTCAAAATATTAAGTTATGCTTCATCATACCCATCTAAGAACTCTAATTTGTGATTTCTCTTGCAAGCTCCCCAAGTACTACTTTTAATCTCAAAACATCCAATTCTCTGCGAAGAACCTCTTTTCCTCAGTTTGAGACTCTGAATCTGCATCTGTATAAACCATGGGCACACATATAGGAGGTACCCCTCCTGTAAGGGATTGTGCTCCCAAATCTAGTGCCTGCAGGCGAGGGCGCTCCCTCACTGCCGCACAGCTCCACCTGTCTGCCAGCGCATTTCCCCCTCGCTGCTGTTGATCGCTAGTTCGATCCTGCTGTGCCCCTGATCGTGCTGACTGCCTGCCTGACCCTGTACATGTTGCCAGTGTTTTTGTGATTTCTGTGCTTTCGGTAAGCTCTGTACTTGTCTGTCCTGTTCTTTGCCTTTTTGCCCTCGCGTCCTGCTCCTCCCCCCCTTTTCTCCACTGCCCATTTTCGGCCGCTGCTCCCTGGTGGCCCTGCCCCGCTCCCGCCTCCCAGCTGTTCCTCCCTCCCCGCCTTAAATGGCGGCAGCGCGCAGCGGCGCGCCAGAGGCAAGCCCGTCTGCGCCCGTCTGCAACTGGACCACGCTCAGTGCCAGACCCCCTGGGCCCAGCGTACGACACGACGCCAGACTCCGATACGACGCCAGCACTCTCCACGTACTCAACGCCGGACGTCACCCCACCTGCTTCCAGGCAGTCCCGAAATGCACCCATGGTCCTTTCACCAGCCGCAACTGCAGCTTCACCTGAGACAGAACCGCCAACCCACCAAAGAACAAACCCAACCATCTCCGCTGCATACTCCTGAACACACGCTCCTCTTGCAAACACGTCGTCGAGCTCTGGGACCTGCTCGACACCTCCGCCCCAGACGTTGTCTTCCTGACCGAGACCTGGTGGAACGATTCCTCGGCACCCGACATCACCATAGCAATCCCGGACGGCTACAAGATCTCCCACAGAGACCACACCAACGGAATCGGAGGAGGAATAGCCATCGTCCACAAATTCTCCATCAAGGTTTCCACACACTCAGATGACACCCTGAGCACCTCTGAACACCTGAACTTCCGGATCCACAACAACCCCAACACCACCCTCAGGGGAACCCTCATCTACAGACCCCCCGGGCCCCGCCCACAGTTCAGCGACTCCATCGCTGACCTCGCCAGCACCCACGCACTCGATTCCATGGACTACCCCCTCTTTGGGGACCTGAACTTCCACCTCGAGAACAACCACGACGCCAACACCGCCACCATGATCGCCAACCTCGCCAACCTCGGCCTCAAACAAGTCGTCACCGCACCCACCCACACCGCTGGCCACACGCTTGATCCCATCTTCTCCACAAGCACCCACGTGCTTCGACCACATCACCGAATTCCTCTGGATGGACCACCGCTGCGTCCATTTCACATACAAGAAGCCCACCACGCACCACCGCACCCAACAGCTGCCCCGCCGCTGCTGGAGAAAAGTCACCGAAGACCAGCTACCACTACCCTCGCCCAGAAACCGCCCAATGACCCAGACACCTCTGCCCGCAACTTCAGACAATGGATAGACAAATGCGCCAACACCCTCGCCCCGCTCAAGAAACCCTCCAACAGTCGCACCAGCAAGAAATCCACCTGGTTCACCGAAGAGCTCCAGACAACCTAAAGCACATGCCGGAAACTGGAGAAGAACACCGGACAGCCACGCAGCCCACAAGAAGGCCACTTGCAGACATCACCACCTCATCAGATCACCCAAGAGATTGTCTTTCAAAACCCGCCTGGACAACAACGCTCACGACAGCAAAGAACTCTTCAGCATCGTGAAAGAACTCTCTAACCCCAGCACCAACAACAACGTCATCCCACCCTCACAAGAACTGTGTGACTCGCTGGGCACCTTCTTCCATCGCAAGATCGCTGACATCCACAACAGCTTCAAAATCCCCGACACCGCCAGACTCCACCCCCCCTGCAAACTCCACCCACACCGACCGCCTGACCTTCTGGACCAACGTCAACGACGACGAAACACGCAAAATCATGAACTCCATCCACTCAGGTTCACCGTCAGACCCCTGCCCACACCACATATTCAACAAAGAAGGCACAGCCATCGCACCCCAACTACAGAAAGTAATCAACATCTCCCTAGAGACAGCCACATTCCCGGACAGTTGGAAGCACGCCGAGATCAACGCCCTTCTCAAGAAACCCAAAGCGGACCCCAAGGACCTCAAGAATTTCCGGCCCATCTCCCTGCTCCTGTTCCCGGCAAAGGTCATCAAGAAAGTCATCAACACGCAACTAACCCACTACCTCGAGGACAACAAGTTCCTAGACCCATCCCAGTCTGGATTCCGAAGAAACCACAGCACAGAGACAGCTCTCATCGCCACCACAGACGACATCAGGATCCAACTTGACAACGGTGAAACATCAGCCCTCAGGACCTGTCAGCCGCCTTCGACATGGTCTGCCACCGCACACTAAAGACACGACTCCAAGAAGCTGGAATCCAAGAGAAGGCCCTGGACTGGACCACATCCTTCCTCTCCGGCAGAACCCAGAGCGTCCGCCTTCCCCCTTCCGCTCCAAAGCCACCGACATCATCTGCGGCATACCCCAGGGATCATCCCTCAGCCTGATGCTGTTCAACATCTACATGGCCCCCCCCTCTCACACGTCGCCGGCCAGCATGACCTCAATATCATCTCCTATGCCGACGACACCTAGCTGATCATCTCCCTCACCAAAGACCCGCATACCGCCAAAACCAACCTCCACGAGGAAATGTCCGTCGCCGAATGGATGAGGAACAGCCGACTGAAGCTGAACTCGGATAAGGTCCTTATCCTTGGAACCACCCCCTCAGCCTGGGACGACTCCTGGTGGCCGACCACGCTGGGAACAGCACGACACCCACCAACCACGCACGCACGCAATCTGGGATTCATCCTCGACTCCTCCCTCTCCATGTCGAAGCAGGTCAACGCCGTCTCCTCCTTCTGTTACAACACCCTCCGCATGTTTCGCAGGATCTACAAGTGGATCCCTACTGAAACAAGAAGAACGGTGACCCAGGCCCTCGTCAGCAGCAGACTGGACTACGGCAACGCGCTCTACGCAGGCATCCCGGCCAAGCACCTACAACGACTGCAACGCATTCAAAACGCCTCCGCCCGACTGATGCTCAATGTCCCTCACCACTGCCACATCACCCCTCACCTGAGAGACCTACACTGGCTCCCCGTCGAAAAGAGGATGACCTTCAAGCTACTCACCCACACACAAAAAGCCCTCCACATCACTGGTCCAGCCTACCTCAATGACCGACTCAGCTTCTACACCCCCACCCGCCAGCTCCGCTCTGTCAGCCTCACCCTTGCCGCGGTCCCTTGCATCCAACGGACTACCTCTAGCGGCAGATCCTTCTCCTTCCTCGCAGCCAAGACCTGGAACACCCTTCCTACCCACCAACGGCAGACCCAAGACCTACTCACCTTCAGAAGACTCCTCAAGACCTGGCTCTTCGAGCAGTAGCGGCAAACCTTTCCCCTCAGCACCTTGAGACCCTCACGGGTAAGTAGTGCGCTTTATAAATACATTGATTGATTGATTGATTGTAATACCAGTATCAGGTGCACTAGGGGTTGTAGTGACAACAGATGCACCAGAGGTAGTAATGATAACAGTAGTGCTGGTGCCTTTTATTGATGGATCTGGAGCGGCATGGAGTATCTGGGGAACCCTGGTCAACAACAGGTGCACTTGCACCCACGGTTGTTCCTCCTCCCCCCGGCTCTCAACTGAGACCGTTGTTTCCCTGCAGCCTGATGAATAACATTGCATAGAGATGGTCAGGAATTAAGCAAGTTTTCCATAAATTAATCATCTGTTTCACTTCTGTTCTCATCTCCTCTCTTTTCATCCCAATCTCCCTCTCATTTCTTGCCCTTGGCTCCTTCCTTTGCTATCATAGGATACATTCCTATGCCCTCAATCACATTCTATGTCATCTCCTGCATCTCCACATTCCATCCTGCCACCATCCAACTAAGGATCGTATTCTTTTATACTTCTCCTGTGATTTTCTGTGAACTTATTGCACTATTAGAGCCAGAGGGAAGTGCGTATACTGACCTTAGTATCCATACAGGGTGCCCTCCGGAGGAGTCTCCTCACCCTTACAAACAGGTATTTTCACATCATTTCTCAACGTAGCTCTTATTTTCTTAAAGAATTTTATCTTTGCACTTTACACAAAGCAACACAGAATGTATAATTCCAAACTGAAATACCAAGCAGTTCCCAACAAATCACAATAGAATACTCAACTACGCAAGCCCCAAATCCTAGCACCACATAACTGAAATGGCCGCTCCCATCGCAGCACCCAATGAGGTAACGGCTAATTGCAGCGCATCACACAAACTGAACAACCAATCTCAGCACAACACCTAATGACATAACTCACAGCACCACACAGCAACTCTGACTTCCCTCTGATAAGCTTCACATTACCTAAAATAGCAAAGTAAAATAATAAATCTTGTGTGTTTACATAAAGACAAAATAGAACAGACAATCATTCTAGGGGAATAGAAAATAGCATCCTCCTGGTAATAGCAAACACACGAAGTAAGTTGTCCATCAGCAGGGACCCACCCTAACTAGTGTGTTCTATTTCTGCGTACAAAGGATCAACCACACACTTGTCTACGTTCAATCATAATCTCATAATATAAATGTAATAAGTCCCTATTTTGATTGTGACTGACGGCGTCTCACAATCCAACACCTCACTCTTAACAGACAAGTCAAATACCTCTTAACATATCCCTGTATCTGTCCTGGGATGCTGGATTATAATGAATCCGATAAACAAACTTCAACTCTGTGCAAAAGCACATTAATCTTCATTAGCACAAGCAATATATACAAAAAGCAGAGCCCTCTTGGACCCAAATTTGACACATGAGAAATCATCTAAAAATGCAAACATTACAACTCTCATCATCTCACAATCAAAATTGCAAAACTTTACTTACACTCACAGTCCTTGGATACTGCAATCAATTCAGGGAATGCTGGAACACAGTCAATAAACTGAATGGGACTATGGAAAATCAGGAACCCAGATTGAATCAAGGCATATTTGGAGTTCGATGGAAATTTTAAATCTTTGCCTCCAATTTATTTCTGTTCCAGTACCCTGATGACTTATTTGCTGGGAATGTGTCAGAATCCTGGGAACACCTACACTCTACCCATAGAACACTTCCCTGCCGCAGAGTAACACAACGCAGTGATTTGCGCTGCCTTGCTTTACTCTAGATTTATCAAGCCACTTAGAGCCACACAAAGTGGCCTTGCTTGGATTGATACATTTTGTTTAGGTTTTGCGTTGCCCTTGTGCCCCCGTGTGTAATGCAAGGGCAGTAAAAAACCTTGATTAATATGGGCCCAAATCAATACATTTAAATAACGTTAAGCACATTAGGTTCCACAAGGAAGATAGAGAGTGGTTACGTTTTTAAACCACAACGGTTTATTGAAAGAATCAAATATTACAGATTCAAGATCATCATATTAGTCTCAACCAAATATCAATACATGATTGCATTTAGTAATTATGAAGTTCAAAGCAATCAAATTCATGCATGTGAAAAGCCAAATTAGTATACTTTGTCTCGAATGGAAAGGTTAAATGAAACAGTTCACCCATAGAAAGTTAAAAAGAGCTCCCTACTCTGCCTTTAAAGTGTCTAAAAATGGGACAAAAACATGTTTTCTATCTGTTCTGAAAGCATTCTGAACTCGTGTCTACATTGCACAAGCTTAAATCACATAATTTTAACACTTGCTATACCGACACATCATTCCTTGGAATGAGATTGAGACACTTTGAGACCCATTGAGGAACTTCAGGAAGAAGTTTAAGAAGTTTGGAAAACTTTGGGGCAACTTTGAAAAAAAGTTCCATAGAGGGACCGGCTCAACCTGGTCAGCCAGGCCGCCTGCCTTCAACCACGAGCCGGCCAAGCCAACCAGGTTTGTCCCGCTAAAAGCTCCCTCGATTCACCTTCCAGAGTTTGACCAGGACTAGAAGAAAACTGAAGCCGGCGAACCCTCACCGGATCCGGCTACATGAGGAGCATCGAGAGACCCCACGAGAAAAAGCTCCAGAAAAGTTTCTAAGTGCGCTTGTAGAAAAGGTGACTGGGAGCAACCACGAGAGATAAGCCGCTTGCCTTCCATCGCGTGCCGGCCTGGATTCCTGGATTGCCCCACTGGAGCATTAAAGGAACATTTTCTAAGTCTGTTCCAGGGAAGTTGGCCGGAGCTCATCAAAAGGCAAGCAGACGAACCCTCACAGGATCCGGACTGGCTGGGAGCTTTGAGGGCCCTTGGGAAGAATAGCTCTAGAAAAGTTTCTACGTTTGAAGGGAGAAACTGAGACCAGGACCTGCCGTGAGCTATAGCCGCTCAGGGCTCCATCGCGCCCGGCCTGATATTTTGACTTTGGCTTGGTCTGTCGGGAGCAGGTATCCCAATATGGTGCTATAAACATCTAAGTGCTATATTTCATTAAATCTTTGAAAATTCATGTCTCCGGTTCTCTATATTGGATTTTTAATGTTTTAGTGTCATTTTAAAGATACAAATATTTCCTATTTCTATAAATTGGTGTTGGATTTTTATTATGTGTTGTGTCCTAATTATTTACTGAATTGGTGTTTTTAAATGCTTTACATACCTGTCTTTGAAGTTAAACCTCTCTGTTAGCAGCCAAGCTACCAAGGGTTGAGCATAGGAATAATTTTCTAAGACCTATGTTGAGTCTTACCATGTTTTAGTGGCCTTATTGCCAGTGGAAGACCTATATTTGCCCCTACCAATAATCCACTCTCCAATATTTGGTGCTCAGCGGTGTGGATGAGTACTTGTGTTTAAAAGTACACCTTTCAGTAAAGTGAATTACGATTATAAAAATCCTCTAAATTGCCTTAAAACAAAACTTTTGAGTTTGATTTTTGGAATTTGGACTAAACTGTTTTTAATCCATTGTTTTAATTTTTCCAAATTGTTCTAAGTCTGTTGTGCCTAGTTTTTAGTGACCCAAAACTAGGGAAACAAGGAGCTGGACCTGGCTAAGCTGTCCCAGTTCACGCTTGCTGCCCTTTGGGAACAGTTAGGCTTAGGGGGCTGCCTGCTGCCAAGAAGATGAGGAAGGCAGGGTTTCTTGCAGCCCTACAGGCCTGGGCATCTGAGGAGAACCCAGGGGGGTGGGAAGATGTTCCACCCAACCTCACCCAAGAGGGGGGTGAGGATGCGACCTCTTCCATTGTGAATAGTGTTAGCCAGGTGAATCAAGGTGGTGTTGGGAGTGGGAAAGGGTCCCTTACTCAGAAACCACTACCGTCCATTGCAGAAAGGCAGCTTCAGGCTCAATTAGCTTTGATAGCTTTAGAGCAGGAGAAATTGGAATTGGCTAAGGGGAGATGGGAGAGGGAGGAGGAGACCGGGACCTGCCGTGAGCTGGAGCCACTCAGGGCTCCATCGCGCCTGGTCTGAAACTTTGACTTTGGCCTTGTCTATCGCACGCAGGTATCACAATATGATGCTATAAACTTCTAAGTGCTATAATTTATTAAGGGCCAGATGTAGGTCGCCCTATACCGGTCGGTAACGGACGGAATTACCGAATTTCGGCCGTTACCGACCGGTATTAGGCTTTTCAGATGTAGGGGCCTAATGTTAGGATTTAAAATTCAGGAATCGGTAAATTACCGAATTCTTAAATACCGATTTGGTAAATTACCGAATCCTTAATGTAGGGAGTACTCAAATGAGTGCTTTTCCCATTTTAGGATTCGTTATTTACCACCAACTACAAGTTGGTGGTAAATATCGAAAACCCCAAAATAAGCAATTTTTTGCTAATTATTACAGTGCCATATGGCAGACATACATGCCCTTAGGGCTTGTATGTGTGCCACATGTGCACCCATACACTATTGAGGGGTGCAACAGGGTGTCAAAGTGATACCCTGCCACCCTTCAATGTGTTCCCCCTTTTACCAAATCGGTATTTACCGATTCAGTAATTGACATTCATTCCTATGGGCCTCCATGCCCATAGGAATGAATGGGAATTATAGAATCGGTAAATACCGATTCGATATTTACTGAATCTAACCGATTCGGTAATACTTACCGAATGAATACCTACATCCCATTTATCGATTCTAAAATACCGAATCGGTAAAATTCGATATTTTAGAATCAGTAAATCTGGATTACCTACATCTGGCACTTAATCTTTGGAAATTCATATCTCTGGTTCCCTACATTGGATTTTTGTCATTCTTATGTCATTTTAAATATAGAAATATTTCCTATTTTTATAAATTGGTGTTGGGTTTTTAATATGTTTTGTGTCTTAATTATTTACTGAATTGGTGTTTTTAATTGCTTTGCATACCTGTCTTTGAAGTTAAACCTGTCTGCTCGCAGCCAAGCTACCAAGGGTTGAGCATAGGAATAATTTTCTAAGCCCTATGCTGAGTCCTACCATGTGTTAGTGGCCTTATTGCCAGTGATAGACCTACATGTGCCCCTACCAATAATCCACTTTCCAACAGCACACCCTAAAGTGACAAAGTTACAGCGCTGCTGGCGTGGTCAGATGTTTGCCACTGCTTTCTCCTCCTACACCCAAGGGGTTTTGATCTGGGTGCACCCAGGGATGTCGTTTAAGCCGGACAAGACGGTCACTGACCGAAGGGCAGATATGCTCTTGTGAAGGGCAGATTAGATGGTTGCCATGTCTTGCTGGGAAGCATACACTCGCCTAATATTGACCAGGTACAATTCCTGCATGCTCTTTCCGGAGTTATGTTGCGTTGGAGTGGAGTTTAGTGGCTATTAGGCCTTGATTTTTATAGTGTGTTGATATCACCCTCGACCGTTCTTTCCCTCCATTGCTGTCATACGACTGCCTCCTCGAATGCCCAAGAGCTCAAAAATTGGGGATTGGTGGACCTGTGGCGTAGCCACAACGAGAATATCAGGGTGTATTCCTTTTATTCTGCACCTCATTCGCTACATGTGAGGATTGATAGACTGAATGGTGTACTGAACCTGACCCCTTGTGTCAAACACATTGACTACTTAGGCCGCACCCATCTGATCACAACCCCCAATATTTACAGATTGCGTGGAACTCTGGCACCCCTCCTTTTACCACACGGAGATTGCAGCAGGCAGCTACAGAGGATCCCCCTTCTGTTCCTCTGTTGCCACAACCATTGACGATTGCTTTGATCTAAATGCAGATTTGGTTGCTGCACGATCCTCTAGGTAGGCGCCCTTTAAGGCGATGCTGAGGAGGCACTGTATGAGGTTCCGGTGGAACATTCGCTGGCAACTGGACATTGATATTCTACGTTTAGAGCGTTGGCTCTTCCACTTAGAAAATGTGACAGTAACGGACCCAACTGATAGATGTAGACTGAAGGACGCACAGCGTGAACATGTGGCTCTGTTGGAGCATTTACGATGTCACAATTATGCTGCGCACTCAGCCAGGACCCATGCAGCTTCCAACAGGAATGGATCTCTCCTTGTGTGGCTGATTTGCCGAGACCAGCCCAGCGGTCCTATAGTGGCACTGCGCTCTGCTGCTGGCCAAATGCTCTATACTCAGCAAGCTATTCATGGTGAACTATGTTGTGTCCCTGCCTTGCATCTCACCAGAACAAAGAGTGCAATTAGATTGCCCTTTCACACCATTTGAAGGCCTGCCAGTGGAATTCTATAAGGCATATGCCTCGCAATTGCCCACCAATTACAAGCACTAAATGCGGAGGCATTGGAGACCTCCTGCCTCCTAGCCTCTATTCGTGAAGTGTTCCTTATCTCAGGGATAGACTCCTGACACTGGATGAGGAAGACTCTGAGTCCTATGAAGCCATGAAGGATAACCTGATTGAGGGCTTTGGACTCAAAACTGAGAAGTACAGGATTAAGTTCAGGGAGACTTACAAAATCTCAAGTCAGTCCTGGGTAGATTTTGTAGACTTTTCAGTCCAAGCACTAGGTGGGCAGTTGAAAGGCAGTAAGGTGCAAGATTATGAAAGGCTCTATGATTTGATAATGAAAGAGCATCTATTGGGTAACTGTACTTCTGAAAAACTGCATCAGTACTTAGTGGACTTAGAGTTAGTCTCTCTCCCAAAACTGGGGAAGAAGGATGATCCATTGGGTCAAAACAATGGTGTCCGGAAAGACCCAAGGTGGGGGTAACCAAAAAAAGGGGTTACTGCTCCCCCCAAGGGAAAGATGTGCGACACAAAGGGGAAAAACCAAAAGAGCCTTCTAAAGGCTCCCCAAAACATGCTCAGGAGGGTGGGCCCAGAGACACTCCCCAATCAAAGGGTGGGGACCGGGGTAAGTACTGGGAACCCAAGAAGGCTTGGTGCCATCTCTGCAAGCAGAATGGCCCCCAAACTGCGGGCTTGTTCTGCCCCAAAAAAGGTTTCCACTAATCAAACACCTTCAGGGGCTGTTAGTCTCCAGAAGGGATCTTTGGTGTCTCCTGACCAGGTCAAAGAGCACACTGAAACTACTTTAAACTCAGAAGGAGGGGTGGATATGGCTATCCTGGCTGTCTGGCCCAGTAACCTGGAGAAATACAGGTAAAAGCCACATATTAATTGGATTGAAGTAGAAGCACTAAGGGATATAGGTGCAACTGTCACCATGGTGACTGAAAAACTGATATCCTCAGAACAGTACTTAACTGGATAGACATATCTAGTTATCAATGCTGATAACACTGTCAAGGTTCATCCAATGACTATGGTGACCTTAGCATGGGGAGGTGTTACTGGCCAAAAGAAGGTTGTTGTGTCCTCTACAATTCCCATAGAGTATCTTTTAGGTAACGATCTGGATACCTCAGCATGGGCTGAGGTAGAGATGATAACCCATGCAGCCATGCTGGGAATACATGAGTGGTTGTGTGTAAAAACAAGAGCACAAAGCAAAGCCCATGGAAATAAGAGGTATTGGAGCCTGGACAAATGGCCCAACCCTCCAAGAGAAAGGCTATAAGGCTGGAAACCCAACCTCTGATGAGGCACAAGCTTAGGCCACCTCTCCTCCGGGAGAAGGCATGTCAGCCCTTGAGGGAACTGAGCCCCAGGAACTTGTGCCTTATACGGCAGAGCTCCTAGGCCCACGGGGACCTTCTATGGAAGATATTTGCTGACCAGGAGAAGGGAGATGTCCTGAGGCCAGAGACCCCACACCTAGTTCCACTAGGAGAGTGTGTGTGCCTGAGCAGCAACGAGAGTTTGTGCTCACCTTAGCATATGACATCCCCCTAGCTGGGCATCTTGGCTAGATTACAACTTGGATTAGGTTAGTCACCCACTTCTACTGGCCAGATATGTCTTGAAAAGTGGAAGAGTTTTGTAACTCCTGTGTTATTTGTCAAGCCAGTGGAAAGACATCTAGCAAACAAAATGTCCTCTTGATTCCACTGTCAGTGGCTGGGCTTCCCTTTGAAAGGGTAGGGATAGACTTTGTTGTTCCCCTTGACCCTCTAACAGCATCAGGAAACAGATTCATACTGGTAGTAGTGGATCATGCCAACAGGTATCTTGAAGCAATTCCCCTCATGACTGTCACTGCTCCTGTTGTAACCAGGGCCTTCTCAATATGTTTTACAAGAATGGGTTTCCCTAAGTAGGTGGTGTCATACAGAGGCAATAATCTCATGTCTGCTTACCCAAAAGCCATGTGGAATGGATGTGGAGTGACTTATAAATTCACTACTCCATATCACCCACAAACCAATGGTCTGGTTGAGAGATTCAACAAGACCATGAAAAGTATGATCAAGGAACTCGCTGACAAACTCAGAAGGACATGGGATTTTTTTTTTTTACATGCCTGCTTTTCTCCTCTAGAGAGGTGCCACGGGAAGGAGTGGGCTTTAGGCCCTTTGAGCTTCTGTTTGGCCATCCTTATAGAGGATCACTGTGTCTAGTGAGAGAAGGATGGGAGGAACCTCTCAAAGAGCCCAAACTTGACATTATAGACTCAATGCTTGGCCTTTGTTCAAGAATGGCTGAGTACATGGAAAAAGCAAACAAAAACCTTGAGAACCTTCTGGTCTCCACTCACAATCCAGACCCTAAAGATGGGTCTGTTGAGGGAGTTTTCTTTCCAGACACCATCACTTCCCAACAGCAAACTGACTGCAAGCCAGTCCTGAGACAGTATAATGAGCTGTTTACTTTGACCCCTGGCCAGACAACCTGGTGCACACAAGATGTGAATACTGGGGACAGCCTACCTGTCAAAAGCAACATATTCAGGCAGTCTGATCAAGTCAAGGAAAGCATCAGAGCTGAAGTCAGCAATATGCTGGAGTTAGGGGTGATTGTACCCTCTGAAGATCCCTGGGACAGACTGGTGGTTTTAGTCCCAAAACCTCATTCCAAGGGTAGTAAACCAGAGCTGAGGTTTTGTGTGGACTATGAAGATCTCAATGCAGTCACTAAGGTAGATCCACAGCCTATTCCAAGTTCTAATAAGCTGATTGACATGTTGGGTGCAGTCAAGGTTCTCAGTACTTTTGATTTGACATTAGGGTACTGGCAAATTGGACTCATCCCAGGAGCCAAAGAGAAATCAGCATTCTCAACCCCAGATGGGCATTACCAATTTACTGTGATGCCCTTTGGTCTAAAGAATGACCCTGCCACCTTCTAATGGCTGGCAAACAAAGTACTCGGCTGGAGTCTTTTAGTGCAGCATATCTTGATGATGTGGTTGTATGTAGCTCTACTTGGCAGAATCACCTGATCCACCTTGGAAAAATCCTTGAGGCCCTGCAGAAGGCAGGACTCACTATCAAGGCAAGCAAGTGACATATAGGGAAAGGTTCAGTTGTATACCTGGGTCACCTTGTAGGTGGAGGACAAGTTTAACCCTTACAGCCCAAGATCCAGACCGTTCTGGGCTGGGAGTCTCTGACAACCATGACTCATATCAGGGCATTCCTTGGCTTGACTGGGTACTACAAGAGGTTTATGAAGAGGTATGGTACTATTGTGGCACCCCTCACAGAACTGACCTCCAAGAAACAACCCAAGAAAGTAAACTTACAATATTACAGTGTTTGAGGCTCATAATGCAGACCCATTATTCTACTGTATTTTCTATTTCTATCTTTCTATAAATCCGAAAGTACTTACCTGATTCGGATGTTCTTGATGTCAAAAAATATATTAAAAACTGTGTGGTTTTTAAAAATGTGTCTAGTATTTCTTTCTGAGGGTGTGTCTCATTTATTGACTTTGTGTGTACAGCAAAGGCTTAACACTGCCCTCTGATAAGCCTAAATTACTCCACCACGCTACCACAAATGGAGCTCTTAAGAGTATTGTTAATGTTAATGTTGAGATTGATATGTAAAGCGCACGTACACTGGTTGGTTTAATGGCGCTGTGATAGAGTACCGTCCGGAGGAGTCAGTTGTAGACTTGTATAAATAGCCATGTTTTCAGTGACCTTCCGAATTGCAGAAGGTCAGTGCAAGACCGGATCTCCAGGGGAAAGGAGTTCCACAGTCTGGGGGAAAGGGCCGCGAATCTGCAGCCTCCCAGCTGTTTCCGTTTGAACTTGGGGTGGAAAGAAGCCAGAGGTGAGCTGATCGAAGATTGAGGGATGGGGTGTGTTTAAGTATAAGGTTATTTATGAATATGGGATTTTGACCGTGCAAAGATTTGAAGATCAAACTTCCAGTTTTAAAAGCGCAGCGTTGGAGGATGGGGATCCCTGTAAACCAATAAGGGCTGTCAGTACTTTTTGTATGGTGTGTTCTTACATTGGCATTACAACATAAAAAGCCAGCCTCCTACAGTGTCTATAGCATGAAATGGAGCAAGGTCCCACAGTGGCAGCTCCCAAACTAATGGCGCCCTATGAAGCACTGTAGTGGCCACCATCTCCTAGATTGTCTCTGTCTGTCGCACTAAAATGGGAGCTAGAAAGTCCACTTGTCCCCTCTCATGAAGAGTCATGTAAGCATCTCACCGCCTGTCATGCCCCATAGAAAACGTTTTTCCCAATTATCTGAGTCCACAAGCCACATGGTCGCATATTGTAAATGTGCTGCATAATAGTAGTGCTGCCTAACTGGTAGGGCTAACCCCCCAGCCTCCATGTCTCTCTTTAATGTAATGTAATCAAAGTTTCTAAAGCGCACTATCACCCCACGGGTATCCTGGCGCTAACAGAAGTTCCTCTACATGCACTTACTTACCCACCTATGTATAGCCTGCACTACCTCCTAAGGAAGAGATAAGTTTTAGGTTTTTTCCTAAACTGAAGGTATTCTCCAATTTGTCTGATATCGGGTGGAAGATTATTCTACAGATGGGTGGCCGCCCAGCTGAAGGCTCGCCCCCCCAAACTTAGAGGTTCTTATTCTGGTGATACAAACCAGGTGGGCAGTGGAAGAACAAAGATTTCGGGATGGAAGCATGCCAGGCAAACTTTTTCTGCAATGGCAAAGGTCCAAGGACATAAAGGGCCTTAAAAACTATACATAGTGAGTTAAACGGGATTCGCTGAGCTAGAAGGAGCCAGTGAAGATCAATGAGACCTGCAGATGCAGAATTGCCTCGAGTCCTCTTTAAAGCCAACTTAGCAGCTATTGTCTGTATTATTTGTAATTTCAGAATGAGGAAGTTGGCTGAACCGAGGAGCAGGGCATTACAGTAGTCCAGCCGGCTTAAAATAACACTTCTAACTACTAGGGCCCTAGCTGCCAAAGGGAGCATAGGGAGAATTTTGCACAGAGCCTTTATAAGTGAGAAACAAGTCCCAACTGTCTTATTCACATGTTCCTCCAGGCTCAGCTTGTTGTCAAAAACGACCCCCAAATTGCGCACTGCTATCCCTAGTATGGGAGGTGTGTCTGCCTGAATGGGCCAGAAATTGTCTGTAAGCGGACGAGGGATTTTCTTCACAGTGCAGTGTAAGATTTCTGTTTTCCCACCATTAAACTGCAGAGAGTTGCAGACAGCCATCTAGCAGTCTTCTGTATGCATTCATTGAAGTTACTGAGTGATGTAGACTCTCTGCCTTCTAGAGACAGGATAAGCTACTTATCGTCTGCATAATTCACCAGCTTGATGTTGTATGATTTAGTAATGGTAATCAATGGTCTCAGATAGATATTAAAAAGGATTGGGCTGATAGATGAGCCTTGAGGAACCCCATGCTGGACCGTTCTGAATTCAGAACGAATAGGGGGAGGGCCACAATTGTTGCCTATTTTCCAGGTAAGACTGAAGCCAGTTAAAGGCCTGGCCCTCCAGCCCAAGGTCAGCAAGCCGCCTCAGTAATATTCAATGGTTGACCGTGTCGAATGCGGCAGACATATCTAAGAGGATCAGGACAGTCGACTGGCCATTGTCTGCCCGCATTCTAAGTTCATCTAAAACGACTACTAAAGCTGTCTCCATCCCATTGCCAGGTCAAAAACCAAATTGCACGTCTTTCAGTCCCCGGTTGGTTTCTAGAAATTGGGAAAGGCTTTTACTGACCAGGCGTTCAAGAATTTTTACCGGGTATGTTGAGGAGGGAAATAGGTTGATAATTATTAGAGCACTGAGGGTCAAGGGTGGATTTTTTCCACAAAAGCGTCACCATCACCTATTTCCAGCAAGAAGGAACTATCCCGCTGCTCAAAGATTGGCTACAGTTCTGATGGAGCCTTGGTAATAGCTCCTTGCCATGCTCCTTCCAGACCATGTGGGGGAGGGTTCCATTGGAGACCCAGATTTAGTACTCATGGCAAGCTTGAAAAACTCTTCCGATAAAGCTACTCTGCAGCAGCGAACTACCTACACTAAGGATATCAGTAGGCTGTCCAATATTCTAAATACCCTCTGATCGATGGGACATAACGAATTCTGCTGAGCGTACAGGCATTGGGTGGGGAAGACGATCTTGGCTATTGCCACTCTGCCCATAACAGAGAGGGGAAGTGTGTTCCAAAACTTCACTGACCCACAGTGGTCCCCTACACTTTCTATGTTGTACAATTTTGTTGTGCCGCAGTATGGGCCACTATGACACCTAGGTGCTGAAAGCTTTCTGTCTTCTACTGAAACCCAAGCACTGGGAAGTGTTCTTGTGGGGTATCTACCAACCCAGCTAGGGGAAACAGAAGTGTCTTTTGGTTATTAACCTGGAGACCAGAAGCCTCTCCAAATGCTGCCATATGTAGCATCAGACAATGTACCACCTCTCTGGGGAGCGGACATATATAAGCATGTTGTCCGTGTATAGCGAGATAATGTGCGTAGTGTCTCCCAACTGAATCCCCCAGTCCCTCATCTCCTGGTGCAATAAAACGGCCAGAGGCTCTAGTGCCAAGGCGAAAAGCAATGGTGAGAGGGAACAACCTTGACAGGTGCTCGTCCCAACTGTCCAGCCATCTCACATTGTTTTCCTCACCCTGAGACGAGCCATGAGTTCCATGCATAGTAACCTCACCTAGCCCTTAAGGGAATTTTTCAAAATCCATTGCCTTCAACATCTCTATCAAGTAAGACCAATCCACAGCATCAAAGGCTTTCTCTAAGTCAATAGCCACCAGTGCCATTTATGGCTCCTCATAAACGATCTTCTGTAGTACATGCCTAGAATTTCGTATGTTAAGAGCTGTGCTATGACCCGGGATAAAGCCACATTGACCATCATGAACTAGTTCTTGTATAACGCCCCGGACTCTCGTCGGTAGGAGTTTGCAAGCCTCCTTAATGTCAGAATTTAGCATGGTGAGGGGTCGGTATGAAGAAGAGTCTGCCACATCCACTCCAGGCTTCAGCAGTAGCTATATAGACAGAAGTACAAAGTAAGTCTGGTAGAACTCTACCAGGGAGCCATCTGAACCTGGCACCTTGGACTTATTAAGCTCCCACAGGGTCCATCTCAGCTCCTGTAATGTTATGTCTGCATCTAAATTTTGCACGCTCTCAATAAAGAGTCTGGGAAGCGCCACCCTCTGGAGAAACACTCCCATGTCACCTTCATCATCTGTCTCCCTAGCTCTGTGAAGAACCTGGATATGATTCTGAAAGGATGCCATTATGGCTTGCCATCCGGTAACAATCTTCCGCCCCCAACCCAGGGTTTGAGGATGCATTATGGCCGGCACCTCCTGCTCACATCTTAATATCCATGCCAAGAATTTCCTGCACTTGTCACCCTCCCTTTGCAGGCGTTTTCTGTACTGTGTGTGTCTGTACTCATCCAATGTATGCCACAGCTTATGACATTTCTGTTCAATCTTCACTAACTCCCGTCTGGCCTCTACTGACTCTGCCTTCTCCCTCTGGTGTTCCGCCAGCTGTTTCTCTCACTTGACTATGCCAAACTCTAGTTGCTTTCGTATACCATAGATGGTCCCTATGCACGTACCTCTCATTATTACCCCCCGAGCCCTCAGATTTCCCAGCTTTCTACTTCTGGGTGATTTTAACATTCATACTGAGGAAGCGCATCTTCCAGAAAGTAAAGGTTTGCTCGATTTTCTGGACCTGGCGCACCTGTCACAGTGGGTCTCTTTACCCACGCACTCGGGTGGGCACACCCTGGATGTGATCTGCTCCAATTTTTCTCTCCAGGTTGATGCCCCTGAACCTCTGACGTGGTCTGACCACCAGCTAATCAGATTTGCTTGGTCAACTTTGGGTTCTTCCACTGCAAGGGTCAAATCACTGTGTGCCAATATAATTAATAATGAGACTCTGGCGGCCACCCTGATTGAAAGTCGGCCCGCGCTGGGTAGCGACCTTACCACAGCGGTGTCGTCTTTCAATGATTGGATGGCGTCGGGGGTTTCGGTCTCTTCCAAAGGGAGGGTTGGCAGACTGCGCGTCACTCCCTCTAAACCTTGGTTTTCCCCGGAGTTGCGTGTCCATAAACAGTCCTGTAAAAAACTTGAGCGGGATTGGCGTCAATCTTATTGCCCTTTGGCCAAGGAAATACTACGGAAAGAACAGAGAAATTATTATGCTAGAATTAAAAAGGCCAAAGGTATCTATTACGCCAATCGAATTGCCAAAGCCAATAATAGCAGCCGAGAGATTTTTTCGATTGTGAATAGCTTTCTTGCCCCCCCGCGCGGAGCAGCGCATAGTTCCAGCTTCAAAAGACTGGTGTGAGAGTCTGTCCGGGTTTTTTGAGGACAAAATAGCTGTTATTCAGTCAAATTTTGTTGCCATCAGTCCTCCAAAAGCCTCGCCTGATCTTTTTCCCCCTCTGAGGGTTCCATCGGCCAGGTTGACGGAGTTTGTCCCTCCTACATCTACTGACACTCTTGCCGTGATTAAATCTTTGAAATCCGGGTCACCATCTGACCCTTGTCCAGCTAGAGTGTTGGCTGCTGTTGCCGAGGTGGTTGTTCAGGAGGTGACACACTTAGTCGGCCTTTCCTTCAAATCTGCCAATTTGCCTTCAGAGTGGAAACAAGCTAAGCTCCTGCCGTTGCTCAAAAAGGCCGGAGCCGACCCTGCGGTTCTGACTAACTACTGGCCTATATCGTTGCTTCCTGCTCTGGCAAAAATTGGCGAGAAATTGGCTTTCCAGCAGCTCAATGAGTTTGTGGAAAGGTCCGGAGCTCTCCACGAGGCCCAATCCGGGTTCCGCGCGGCTCACAGCACGGAGTTGGCCCTGGTGGAAATTTCAGAGGCAGTCAGGGAGTGCTTGGATGGTGGCGGCAGAGCGGCTCTAATTTTATTGGACCTCTCTGCCGCGTTCGACACGGTTCCCCACCATCGCTTCCTGGCCAGGCTCGCCGACATCGGTGTCAGTGATCTTGCATTAGAGTGGCTGAGTTCATTTCTGATGGCAAGATCTCAACAGGTTTGGCTCCCTCCTTATTCATCATCGGCTAGACCTCTCCTGACAGGGGTCCCTCAGGGCTCGACATTGAGCCCTCTGCTTTTTAATATATATCTGACCCCCCTGATTGAACTAGCCGAACATCTGGGTGCCAAAATTATAGCATACGCTTATGACACGCAGCTGTTGTTCACCTGGCCAGGAGAGGCTCTGGAAACAGAGCAGATCCGGAATTGTCTGTCCTCAGTTTTCAATTGGTTAGCGCCATCTCAATTGAAGTGTAATGAGGACAAGACCGAAATTAAGCTCTACGGCCAGTTCCCTCCTGATTTCAGGATCTTACTGTGGCGGGATGGCTTCCCCATTCCAAGCGCCTCAAACACCTTGGCTAAGAACCTTGGGGTCTAGTTTGGGGAAGACCTTCGATTTGAGGGGCATATTAAGAGGCTCACTGGTGGCTGCTTTGGGACCTTGAAGTCTCTCAGAAAGTTTTTTCCCTATTTGCCTGCCTCTGCACGCGAGTCAGTCGCGAGAGCTTTAATTCTCTCGCGCCTCGACTATGCCAACGCTCTGTTCAGTGGCTCTCCGGCATACTTGATAGGGCGGCTCCAGATTATTCAGAACGCTACCGCCAGATTACTGGGGAATATCTCCAGGCGGATTAGCGTTAGGAGTTACCTGGAGAGTCTGCATTGGCTGCCGGTGCCGCACAGGATCACTTTCAAAATTCTAACTCTGGCCCATAAGGCCATCAACCGGCGGGGTCCCGCTTACCTGATGAAACGATTCATGCGGTACTCCCCCAACCGAGAATTGCGTTCAGCAGCTCAACATCTGCTGCAGGTTCCGCGCTTTCGGCGTGTCCGGTTGGGAGGACACTCTGTGGCAGTGAAGGCTGCGCGCGCATGGAATGCGCTCCCGGCTTCTCTGCGCAGCATTGTTGACTTCAAGGCTTTTAAGAAAGCGTTAAAAACTCATTTGTTTAGATTGGCTGTCTAGTTGTTAGGTCGGCTCAGGGCTCTGTTGTTACACTTCCTTTTTTTTTCTCCTCTTCTTCTTCGCGCCAGGATACTCCGGCAGTAATTGAGCGCGCTATAAAACTGCTTAATAATAATAATAATAATAATTATTGCCTTCACAGCCTCCCTTTCATTGGCCCTGCTAGATATAGTACCCGAACTGTGCGCCATGTAAACTGTCAGGGCATTTGCTAGCAATTGCTGAGACGTGGCATCTATCAAGACATCTTTCCCTCCTGCCATTGAAAGCAGCACTGGAGCATGATCGGAAAGAAAACTCCCCAAATGCAACATATCTTTCAAAGTGTAATGTTGGAATCCTATCACCAATATTCGATCCAAGCACCCATATGTATTGTGTATTGAGGATGGCAAGTGTATTCTCGTTTCTGTGGGTGAAGTGCCCTCCAGCTTTCCAAAAGGTTCAATTTGTGCATGACATCTAAGAATGACCGTGACATCAATGGCTTTGTTCCTGTATGAGGTGGATGCCGATCTCTATCACCCAAAGCATAGGGGAGCCTATGCAAGTTTCAAGCAACTCCTGCACCTTTACAGAGAAAGTTCTATCATCAGTATTAGGTGCATAGGTATTGAAAATAGTGCCTTGCACAAGTATGCATCGCCACTCTGTGTCTGCTTATGTGCACGTGTAATTTTCATACTTAAGATTTTTATTGTACGCCAACGGTAGCAACACTTAGGAGGTGGCATGTGTTTTTCTTTTTGAGCATATGCCTGCAATAAAATCATATTTGAAATGTATCTATTTCAGCAGCCCTCGAGGCCAGATTTAGCTATTTTTCCAATGCTTGTTTAGAAATTAAATTTATGAACAACTGCCAAACCCGGATAAAACATGTGGATAACACCATTATAACAGTCTAGACCAACAGTAATCTAGTGTGCGGCAGATGAAATATTATACCGATGTTAATATTGCCTGTTGTGTTATGTCACCTGGTATTACGTGCTGGGGATTATTCATGGCACCAACATGCCTTTAGGAAAGCATCGGGCCATTAAACCTCAACTATAATTCAATTTGTCTTCTTACTAAACAAAATTCTAATTATTAACCCAAAACACAACATAATATTGTGAGCAACATTCACGGGTTGAATTGCGAGGTGAGAGGGGAGTACACAGGTGAAGGTTGAGCTTGGCAGGCCCGGGTATGTATAATGCAATGGGCAGTACGCTGCGACATATGGTTCCCGTGGACACCGCCCTGTGGAAGCATTCCGACTGTAAGGCTAGGCTGAACGAGGGGAAGAGTGTGGTTTACCAGTGGAAAGAGCCAGTTGGGTCACACCCTTCAGCTCCACTAGGTGGAGAAGAAAAACATTTACATGGCGGCTCGTGCAAATATAGACCCGCCCCCGACTCTGATAACTAAGTGGAAAATTGTTATTACAGCACTGGTGGAGTCAGGGTGACAGTTCAAAGGACAGGCCCTGCCTTTTGCTGGTCTTATCCTGGGTGGTGTGTTGAGCTACCGCCTAGCCCCCCGCCCCCGTCCCAAAATGTATCAAGGTCGGGATGGATCACATGGGAGCACACGCACCGCATACCCGTTGTGCTGACTAGCCTCTGGTTCACCCACCCCTCCACTGGAGAACGAGCAGAAATGACAAAATGCTGAAAGAACTAGCTTTTCGGCCATTCTAGCACTTCAGTGGGTTGGGCAGGGAGTTTCTTTGTGACTGTACTTAATTCTGCCTTTCCACCCACTCAGATTTTCTGCAGTGAAAGAAAGCCCATGCTTTTTCAAAGGATCAAGCAAACACAACTGTACATACCACAAACAGGCAATCCGCATCATGGTTTCACAACTTTATGCAGTGTGTAATGTCTCCAACCTGTGAAGGGTTGCAGGAAATCAGTTTCCAGCCTCGAGCTGGGTGGTGCTGTCTGCTGTGGTCGCCACCCACACCAAGCAGCCAGAGGCCTCTACCATGCAAGGGCGGAAACAGGTTTAGACTTCTCCTCGGTTTATGTTTTTCTATTCATAGCAATTCGCTGTCACAGAACAAATACCTTGTTTTTCGCCCTTGTTTGAAAAACAGAGTTAAGAAGCGTTTGCAATTACAAAAGAAGGAGTTGCTCACTAATCCTGCTTACAGTAGCAGCACGGGATTAAAGGAGGGGCGCCTGTGTGCATAGATAGGTTCACGAGGGGCAGAGCAAGATTTTCAGGATTGCCAGTGTTGATGTTTTTGGATTCGGCCACACTATTTATGCGTGGTACCCTGAAAAAGTGACATTAATCGGGCCTGAATACAATGTGGGACAACTAAGGATTAAGGGACGCGCTCTTTTCTTCCGTTTGAATAATTTGCCACCTGACTCAGCGCTATTTTTATGAGTCGCCTACAAAAAGCATATAATAAAACTGTATCTCTGAGAGGATTGGAGCTGCAGTATAAGGTGTGCCACACTACGCTGACATACATATATCCCTGCCTCTGCTCAGAGACGCACATAGGTTGCTCCCCACAACCAGACAACCTCTCTCCTGACAACGTACTCCTGACCCATCATTTATCCACCTCATACCTCGGTTTTAGTGTTGAGATTTTTTTTAATAGGTACACAATTTGAGAATATTCAGGAATCTGGAATTCTGAAATTCATATGACTGATTGTCGATGCAGATCGGTTCACCCAAGACTGACATCGAATCTGAAATTAAGCGATCATTCCTTACTTGCATTAAAGGTAATCCACTGACTCCCTGTTTAGTTACAAAGAGTATTTAAGGTTCTCTTTAAGGCCCAAAAAGCTTTTGAAATTTAAGACCTACCTACTTTTTAATGTTTCTTTTCCAAGTACTTGCCTAACTGGCCAATGACATTGATGAATAAGATAGAATCGCTTGTTTCTTACTCATGAAAAAAGCAATGCCCTGGATGATACTAGCATTTGCAGGTTCACAAGACTAGAATTCACCGCCTCAACATGGAGGTAATCGGCATGAGCTGAGTATGAAAAGTCTGAAAAGCACTAAAAGCCTACTTCTACGAGCTTCAGTTTACATACACCACTCTACTTCCTATTTCAAAACTCTAGTTTTCGTCATTAGAAACATCTCCACAGTTATGTCCACTCTAGGACCCCATACTATAGCCTCACATTGCATAGGATAACATGCAAGGCATGGCATAGCATAGCATCACTTTACTGTATATTTCCAGCCCCTATTTAAAGGTCATACTGAATAACAGGCTGTATCACTCACACTTAACCCCTTCAGTGCTAATGACAAGGGTAACTTGTCATGGAGTTTCCATTGATTTCAATGGAAAGTCAATGGGAAGAGGGGGATGTATCTTAGCAGCCAAGTGGTTAAAGCAATTCTTCAATTACTGCTTTGCCAAGTGCCAGCTGTGGCACTTGGCAGAGCAGAGCTATGGTTGACTCTTCCTTCACAACTGTCAGAAGTGTACTGTGTTTTTAGATATATTAACAATTAATCTATCAGCACTCGAGTATTAGTTTAGTGTTGTACATGGAAATCAATCCTATGAAATGACTTGAGACAGCAGATGTGACATCATGCACCCTTGCCTTTGCACATGGAGCAAACTGCACTGCCTCATTGAGAAGCTTCCCGGACTGATTCCTTAAAATCCTACGCGGCCCCTTTTCTCCCACCCATAATTGTCCAAGGGCTAACATTGATTATACGGTAGCAAGCATTGGATGTTGCTCCAGTGGTCCTTCAGAACAACCATCTGGGTGACCTCCTGTGGCACCCCTACTTATTGGCGAATCTCCTACCTCTTGGTGAGATTCTACGGCATTCCTGGACCTACATTGATACACACTTGTATATTATGCTTAGTAATTACAAGTTATATGTGTAATCATTGTCCTGAAGATGACCTGATATCAGAGAGGTCGAAACGCAGTTGACAATAACTCAGCGTACTTAAGGTTTCTGGAACATAACATGTCTCTATAAATGAGTTTCCTCCGTTTTTGTGTGTTATGTTGCATTTTAAAATCACACCTTCCTATTGTTTACCTTCAGTGTGTCATGTGCCTCACATCCACCGTTCACTTTTTAACGAGCACTATGTATTCACTCTTTTGCTGATTACACTTACGTAAAAGTAATAGTGATATTGCTGTTTGACATTGTTTTCGTTACTTATGCTTGAATACAGACCATGATAGTCAACCTTGGTGTTTCTCGCGGATGTACGATGTTACAACGTGATCAAAATGATCGCGGTTACCACGATTTGCGCTGTAGGGTGCTGGACTTAGGAATAGTAAGATTTACTATTCCAACTCCAGCCTACGTACAGTAGGGAAGGTGTTGGAATAGTAAATCTACTATTCCTTAGTCTAGAGCGCCCTCCAGCGCAAGTCGTGGTAACGACTTGCGTTGTAAAAGACGCGTCGTAATGGCACCGCAGTGTTTTGACCGCGGTGTAAAGGTGGTAGACCGATACTCGCATTTCACTTCGTTCGTTTGTAATTTATTTTAGTGTTTAATAATTAGTCTTTAGAATACTACCTTTAGAGACACTGTTGTGTGTTATTACAATCACCCAGATCTCAACTGGGTTTACAGGCTTCTCCTTTTGTGCTTCCCTTTCCCACTGACAATCACCTTTCTTTTACAAAGAGTAGAAATTAAAGGAAGTAAGCACCTTTTTGGGTCCTGTGTAAGTTTCTGCCACTGCCTCGTGGCCCCTGAAACCAGAGCAATCACCGTGCCAGGAGTACCATGGGACAAACAGGGAAGCATTTGCTACTCATGCTAAATCTATGTATTGAGGCCTATGATAATGTATGGATTCATGTTTTAGTCCTCTTTGAATTTTGGAAAGCAAGGGGGTATAAGCTCCATATAGTAGAATAGGGAAAAGGCAGGTCTTTGCATGAGGCTATTAAACATCTCTAATAATGATGACAAGTTAAGATCAATACTTGAAAATATTCAAATGTGCACGCAACTAGCTAATTTGGGGGGATGAAAATCAGCACAATGCCCTATGTCCTTGGTCATTTTCAGACCTGCTCCAATGGTCCCATTTTACCAAGATTACCAGAAGACCTAATGGAATCAAACATACTTTATTCTCATCCAAGTCTAACAAAATGTAGAACTTCAGCCGATATTACTAGAACACTGCATGGAACCAAACATAGTTTATGCCAAACATACTTTATTCTCATCTAAATCTGACAAAATGTAGAACTTCAGCCTACATTACCAAAACACTGCATGGAACCAAACATAGTTTATACCAAACATACTTTATTCTCATCCAAGTCTGACAAAATGTAGAACTTCAGCCTACATTACCAGAACACCGCATGGAACCAAACATAGTTTATACCAAATATAGTTTATTCTCATCCAAGTCTGACAAAATGTAGAACTTCAGACTAAATTACTAGAACACCGCATGGAACCAAACATAGTTTATTCTCATCCAAGTGTGGCAAAATGTAGAACTTGAGCCTGGATTACCAGAACACTGCATGGAACCAATCATAGTTTATTCTCATCCAAGTCTGACAAAATGTAGAACTTCAGCCAAGATTACCAGAACACCGCATGGAACCATACATAGTTTATTCTCATCCAAGTCTGAAAAAATGTAGAACTTCAGTTTACATTACCAGAACACCGCATGGAACCAAACGTAGTTTATTCTCATCCAAATCTGGCAAAATGTAGAACTTCAGTCAAGATTACCAAAACACTGCATGGAACCAAACATATTTTATTCTCATCCAAGTCTGGCAAATTGTAGAACTTCAGTCTAGATTACCAGAAGACCATATGGAATCAAATGTAGTTTATTCTCATCCAAGTCTGGCAAAATGTAGAACTTCAGTCAAGATTACCAGAACAACGCATGGAACCAAACATGGTTTATTCTCATCCAAGTCTGGCAAAATGTAGAACTTCCGTCTAGATTACCAGACGACCACATGGAACTAAACGTAGTTTATTCTCATCCAAGTGTGACAAAATGTAGAACTTCAACCTAGATTAGCAAAACACCACATGGAATCAAACATAGGTTATTCTCATCCAAGTCTGGCAAAATGGAGAACTTCAGTCTAGATTACCAGAGCACCGCATGGAACTTAAAATAGTTTATTGTCATCCAAGTCTGACAAAATGTAGAACTTCAGCCTAGATTACCAGAACACTGCATGGAATCAAACATAGTTTGTTCTCATCCAAGTCTGGCAAAATGGAGAACTTCAGTCTAGATTACCAGTACACCGCATGGAACCTAACATAGTTTATTCTCATCCAAGTCTGGCAAATTCTAGAACTTCAGTCTATATTACCAGAAGACCACAGGGTACCAAACGGTGGTTATTCTCATCCAAGTGTGACAACATTTAGAACTTCAGCCTAGATTACCAGTACATGGCATGGTATCAAACATATGTTGTTCTCATCCAAGTCTGGCAAAATCGAGAACTTCAGCCTAGATTACGAGAACACCGCATGGAATCAAACATAGGTTGTTCTCATCCAAGTCTCGCAAAATGGAGAACTTCAGTCTAGATTACCAAAACACCACATGGAATCAAACATAGGTTATTCTCATCCAAGTCTGGCAAAATCTAGAACTTCAGCCTTTATTACCAGAAGACCACATGGAACCAAACGTAGTTTATTCTCATCCAAGTGTGACAAAATGTAGAACTTCAGCCTAGATTACCAGAACACCGCATGGAATCAATCATAGGTTGTTCTCATCCAAGTCTGGCAAAATGGAGAACTTCAGCCTAGATTACCAGAACACCGCATGGAATCAAACATAGGTTGTTCTCATCCAAATCTGGCAAAATGGAGAATCTCAGCCTAGATTATCAGAACACCACATGGAATCAATCATAGGTTGTTCTCATCCAAGTCTGACAAAATGTAGAACTTCCGCCTAAATTACCATAACACCGCATGGAATCAAACATAGGTTGTTCTCATCCAAGTCTGGCAAAATGGAGAACTTCATTCTAGATTACCAGAGCACCGCATGGAACCTAACATAGATTATTGTCATCTAAGTCTGACAAAATGTAGAACTTCAGCCTAGATTACCAGAACACTGCATGGAATCAAACATAGTTTGTTCTCATCCAAGTCTGGCAAAATCTAGAACTTCAGTCTGTATTACCAGAAGACCACAGGGAACCAAACGTAGGTTATTCTCATCCAAGTGTGACAAAATGTAGAACTTCAGCCTAGATTACCGGAACACTGCATGGAATGAATCATAGGTTGTTCTCATCCAAGTCTGGCAAAATGGAGAACTTCAGCCTAGATTACCAGAACACCGCATGGAATCAAACATAGGTTGTTCTCATCCAAGTCTGGCAAAATGGAGAACTTCAGCCTAGATTATTAGAACACCGCATGGAATCAAACATAGGTTGTTCTCATTCGAGTCTGGCAAAATGGAGAACTTCAGTCTAGATTACCAGAGCACCGCATGGAACCAAACATAGGTTGTTCTCATCAAAGTCTGACAAAATGTAGAACTTCAGCCTAAATTACCAGAACACCGCATGGAACCAAACATAGTTTATTCTCATCCAAGTCTGACAAAATGTAGACATTCAGCAGACTAATTGGGGAAATGAGGTGAATGAAGACTTCATCTACCAGAATGTGCTGTTTTTTCGGGCTGATATATGGTGTCCCTTATGGCATGTAGTCATTTCATAACATACCTCTTTCCACTAACTCCATTTAGAGGTTTTCCCCCAACCAGTGAGGCATCCAAGACATTGGGAACACCCTGGAGAGTGCCCTGGAACCCTCGGAAAGATGGTGGCAGTATGATTCAGTTACATGTCGGAAATGTCATCGTGTTACTTAGTCTTCTCCAGGACATCACTCTAGTTCCTTTAATTCAATAAGCCATTGCCCGGGCGACCCAAGTGTCTGTGTTACTGCTCTGATGCAGTCCATTGGTTCCAACCCTGCTGCCTTCTAAATGAGTATTCTTGGATTTCAAATTATTTTCCTGTGCCGCACCCTACATGTAGGTTTTACCCCAGAATAACTACTAAAGTAGCTGTGGTTAAAACCTTTCCATAACCTAAAAATGGAATATCTAAGAAAGAAATGACTCAAACAAGATAACTGCCGCGAACCACAAAACTATATTTAAGTTACAAGAATTTGGTAATGCTATGTAATGCCCTTCGCCAGGTTTAATGTTTATACAAACAGCAACCAGCTCAACGGCATTATCGTCCTCTTTCTGTCAGGTTATTGTATATCAGCTGCTTCAGAATGCTGCACATAAATATATGCCAGAGGCTATTGTTAATATGTATTCTGCATTGTTCTGAAGCCACTCCTGGAAAGGCAGCACCTTACTTTATGAAGCAGACATCAGATTGGATAAGCAGAGTTGAGCTTATTATACCAAGTGGCATATTTTCTACATTTATATGACTATCTTTACTTGCTCAGTGGCATGTGGCGGGAGAGTTCTTGGTCCGCTGTGACACAATGAGATTGTCTTTGCAGGTCATGCTTGACAGCCTCAAATGCTGTGTTCTTTCCTGTTTTACTTATTTAAATACACGTTTCCAGTAGCAGAGCAACTTGTGTGTGGCTTTGCTCCTGTCAGCCAATATTTGATTGTCATTGTGGAATGTAGAGAGGTGGCAGAATCTAGGGAGCTGACTAACCTAATTCTGGACATTCCAATCTCAGGGGCTCGGCTTGAAGATGGATACCATTTTATTTCTTTTACTTACTACGGGCTCTTAGATATCTGTGTCACAATCATCCAGGTTTTAATTTAAGGAAGCTATGAAATTCTGAATGAGGCATAGTCATCCCACTGCTTATACATCACCTTTTAGAGGGAACAAATGGCCCAAATTTGATGGCCCTTGCACGTGGAAGACAAAGGAAAAGTTCAATAGCTGTGTTTCTGGGCATTACACACTCACAGCCCAATTCCTTTATTAGGTATTTCTCATCGAGAACTACAGCCACCATAAATATCCTGGGACAAGTGTAGTCCCCTAAATGGTAACTAGGCTTGCATAGCTCCAGAACCGTTTGTGTACACGTGCAGCTCCCTAAACTAACCGGACATGTGCAGCCTCTCAGATTACATCTGAGTAGGACAGACCTAGATCTGCTCCTGGACATGGAACGCTTCAAGGACCTGTACCGCAGCTTCCAAAGATTACCAGAACTATGCTAAAACTAAAGGTAGAACAGATCAGCCTGTTACCTTCTCCCAGTTCACTTTGGTATACAGAAGAAGGTTCCCCGAAGTACATGGTCGCAGACTTATTCACAGAGACACATAGACTGTTGAACATGGACTACCCCTTATATGTGTAAAACCCAACTCCACTTCACAAAATAATATTGGATCTCATGTCCCAGAGGCAGCTGGCAAATAGTGGGTGTAAATTGTGCATCCCCGTTTTGCAGCCTGACTGTAATATTGCGAGATGGCATCTCTACTAATATATTGTGCTGATGGAGCAAGGATTCACACGTAAAGCGACTTGCTTGAATTCATGAACCTCAAATAACATTCATTAACGGATCAATATGTTTGTCTTATTAATTTGCTCTGTTCCGACATTTGTGGGTGTCTGAGAGAAACTTGCCTATGTGTTTACTACTCCTAATACGCTTGCAACCTAAAATGGCTGCTGCTACGCGGTCATTTCTACTGCGGATGCGTCGGTCATACCCATGTGACGTGACGTACTCGCAGTTCTGGAGGGAACCTGTTCGCATCTGAGCATTAGAGCTAAAATGGCTGCTTTGTGTTCTCACATGCGAGAAGCTTGCAGTGCTGCTTTTGCTATGCTGTTTGTTTTGCTAACTCCTAATGCTATAGTTTATTATAAAGTAATGGGTATAGAGTAGAAGTTCATGGTATACAGTGTATTCATTTTTTCCGTGTTCTAAAACTGTTTCTTTTCCATTTCATGGTACTTTACGAAATATGGCCTGTGTCCCTTGCTGCACTCCATCTTTCTTGAAACTGAGTCTGCGCGAGATCTGCGAGTCTCCACAGCAGTGACCTTCGAATTACAGCCAGATGGCAGTCCCAGCCAAGATGCGCCTGGGAAGAAAATTTTCACCTAGTCGAAGACGCAGAACTGTACCAAAACAAATACAATGTATTTAATGTTAAATTCACCATTGTTATGTGTAAAGCATATGTCATGAGAAACTAGAATTCAAGGGGCGGGTAGGAAATTCAAATGAGGAGCCTGAGAAAGCTCAAATTTTAGGTGGTGTGATGACCTGTCCTTTTCTTTTGTCCAATCGAAATTGGGGATCCTTACACTTGCAACATTGGGGGGTGGTACACTGACCTGGAAAACAGTATAACTAGCCTAGGTTTAGCTAGAGAATTTGTCCGACTTGTCCGAATAGCTGACCTGTCACTGACCCAACGCACTCAATAGCTGATCGAGAACAGAGGTGCTGCGGAGCACTCTGTCAGACAGACTCACAAACCCAATCGGGGTTTTGGGAACCTTAAGTGCTGGCGAAGCACTTTGCTGGGAATTCGATACCCCAATCGGGGTTTTGACTGATAGCTGCAGAGAGGGTGTAGCGCTGGCGTTGCAACTGAACTGCGGGTGCTGGTCTCAACTTTGGTGGTCCGGTTCTGATCAAAATCTGGTTTTCCTGTCCTGGTTTCCATACTGCACATGCTGGCCTACTGGCAACTGCTTTCCTTGGGGTTTTCCTTCTGTCCTTAACTGACCCATGGCCAGAGTTGGTCTTCACACCGTTCTAGGTAAATATAAATCTGTGTGGGAAACATATAGTACCTTTGCATCCTTTTCTTACCCTCCTTTTATCTTGATAAAGTTAAAATTGCATATGTTCCTTTTTCTCTCCCCCTCCTTAAATAATAAAATCGTGATTCTTGCTATTTTAGCATGACCCAATTTTTCCCTATCCTTTAGAAGTAAAGATAAAGAGCTGTTCATTAAAATTAGTTGTTCCTCTTCTTTACCCTCCTTTAGCCGAATTAAAGTGGTTGCTCCGAATTATTAGCGTGTTCCATTTCTTACCTTCCCTATAGCTACATGGTTACTTCAAATTTTCCGTCATTACAAAATTAAGTTCCTTTTCCTTACCCACTCTTCTAGGGGTACTCAAACTTTGATTTCTAGCATGTTCCTTATTTTTCTCCGTCCTTTAAAAACACCATATTAAGTCTAACTTCTGAAAGTTTCTTATTAGCATGTTCCCTATTCTTACCTTCCTTTAGATTTCCAAATGGTTGGCATCATTTATCTTTTACATGGTTATACGCTTTTCATGATTTTGGTTATCAACAGTTTGCTTGCTGTAAACCTTATGCTTTCAAACCTTGAAGAAGAATAGATAAAGGTTTTCAAAACTTCTTGAGTTGTGGTTATTTTAAAAAGTGCAAATGTTATAAATGTTATTTTAGACTGCTTATCTTTTCAGCTAGCTCCCTGATCCATTGTGGTCATAGGTACCAAATGACAAGGATTGGTAAATCCAGGTAAACATCACTTACAACGAAACTTTTACAACGCACTACCATTACAACGCGGTCATTACAACGCAAACTATTACAACGCATTGCTCTGGGGGGCGCTCTACGATAGGGAATAGGTTAATTTACTATCCAATAACCTTCCCTAGTGTCCACGGGGACTGGAGTTGAAATAGTAAATTAAACTATTCACTATCCAGCACCCAAAAGCGCTATGTATTGTAATGGTATGCGATGTAAAAACCGCGTTGTAAAGGCAGGCGTTGTAATAGCCTGCGTTGTAACGTCATACATTCGTAAATCCATGATATAGGAATTAGTTAGGATTAAATAACTGGTAGTAGACTGTAGGTTACCCGATTAAATAAATATGGTGAATTGAATTATGGGCCCAAGTGTGCATGTGGTAAAATTATAGTCGGGTGACCTGCACGCTCTATCAGTGTCACGTTGACCTACCCAAGTTACAACCAATTAAATCTTTGCACCAGTGCAAAGCTGCGTTATTGGTGCAAGCACAACTTTCAAGCACAAAATACATTTGCACTGGAAAGAAAATTCCCTCGTGACACTTTGCATCAATTTGCACAGTTAAAAACCTTTAATAAATTTGGGCCAATATGAATTCCCGCTCAGACAGTAGAGGACAAGAGGTGCATTGGTGTTTGGGATAAGGTTGCAGTGTCTAGGTACCTTAGTTATACTCTTCATCTTACAAAGGCAATTCTCACTCTAAAATAAATATGCTCAATCAGGTATGACCCTGAAAATAGGTGCACTGGAAGATTTCAAAAAGAAGTCACAGCACACATTAGGTCCAATCTTCACAAAGAGTTATGTCAGCAATAACAGCCCTTCATGTATAAGAACATCACATTCTTTAAAAAAACACTTTAAGTCCCCCTTCTCACCTGGCCCAAGGCTCTGGACTCAGTGTGCATGTGGATGTCAGTAGTAACTTCCATGGGCACTATTAGGTTCCCTAAAATCAATAATAATCCACCATCAGACAAGCCTTATGCAGAGGCAGCCAAGGGTGGCACCTCCTTGAAACTACAAGAGCAAAGACTCATAGAGCCTCTCAAGATCCTCACTGCACCTCAACCTAAGCGCTATGTTTGCATTTGGAGAACCCATAGGGGTTAGTAGCCTCACAAACACAAAACTGAGGTGGTGCCAATGCCACCTTGCTGGTATAAGTCTTTTTTTCTTTTTTTTGTAGCTTTATATAGTGCCAACTCGACCCGAAGGTATCAGATCGCTTTACATGGGCACCAGTTGTGTTACAGACAGACACATTTATTTTGCTAGGTACAGGGAGATTGAGTGATTTGCCCAAAGTCACAGGATGTTGAGCGTCCCTGCCAAGAATCAACCCAGTTCCCCAGCTTCGAGGTGGACTTCTCTAGCCGTAAAACCACATCCTTATAATCCACATACGCATCAGCCTGCCCATGTTTAAAGAAACTCCACATTAATTGCCCTCAATAAGCTGTTCTCAGTTAGAAGCAATAGACCAATTCATCAATGCAACTAGAACTTCAATCACCTAATTACTGTATGTCTTTTAAAAACCAACAAGCTTCGAGATGATTGCTTTGGTTCAGGTGTGATTTAGAATGTAGGGGCATTACAAGAACTGCTGCTAACTATTGCTAACGCTAGTTAGCAGCAGTTTTCTTAACATGGCCGATCACCAAAAACTATCGCCCTCTTAGCAATGTATTTACAATGCATCGCTCCATGGTGATAGTTTCAGGTAGCTGCAGGGAAAACTGCCAGTAACACTAGCGCAAAGGCTATACAAATTCTGACGTTAGCAGGTAACAACTGACAAAGGCCAATGAACGGCAAAAAAACTCTGTTAGTCAGCCCAACGTGACTTTTTTGTTACTAGAGGCAAAAATAGTCTATAAGTCCACCTTCAATGAAAAAAAAGGAAATAAAACCAATGGAATGCAGAATGAAGCAGCCAGGGCTAAGTGCAGCACAGATCAGAGATGCTGGTCTGTGGCGGTAGACATTGTGGTGCGGCGATCACCCTAACCTGGTGGTGACATCTGGTAGGTCGCATGGAGAAACATTGCTGACCTTTGTGAGAAGACCGCTTTGCGCCCCTTGGAGCGATGAAGGATAGAGGTGCTCCGGCGCACCAACGTATGGAGGTCTGCATTGCATACTGTGATCCACCACTACAACGTGGTGCACAGAGGAGATTATCAATGGTGTGCAGTGCCTCTCTGCATCACAGGCAGTAGGATGTGGTCCTGGCCGGACGCTGTGGAGGGTGAGGCCCCTGAGCTGTACCAAATTTGTATGGCGGGAGCACTGCAACTTTGCGCCTAAGGGGGCCCTGTTGCCACAACTGCATCGGGAGGTTCCCCAGCGGGCTTGGCAGTGACTGCAGTACCCAGGCTTGTGAAAAACCCACCTAGCTGAGTCTCCTGCTGGCTGAGTCACAGATTTAAAGAGAGTGCAGGGCATTGAGCCCCAGTGTCAATGTCCAGGTGAGGAAAAGGTGAAACACGTAGCGGGGAAGGCCCGGGGCGAGTCAGGTCCAGGCTTAGCGCCTGTTGGTGATGCCCACCAACCCCCTTCAGTACCACCTAATGGGTGCTGTGTGGCGATGCACAGCGGGTGTGCCACTGGTGCGCCAAAAGGAAGCCAAAGGCAAGCCCATCTGTGTCAATCCGGCCCTGTACAGCGCTCAGCACTAGGGATCCTGCCTCTCGGACACTCCACCCCTAATACGCCAGCACTCTACTCGCGCTCAACCATAGATGCCATGCCGCTTGTCATCTAGCATCACCAAAGAATACCCTTGCACCCTGTGCTTGTTGGAACTGCAAATGCACCTACAGCCACATCAGCAGACCAGTGCCTCTTGCTGCTCAGCCGTAAACAGCACACCACACCAGCTCAACTCCATCTTCCTCATCGTGCAGTCCCTCCACAAATAGGCCACAGACATCTGGGACCTTCTTGACGCCACTTCTTCTTTACGGAAAACTGGTCTAACCTCTGCTCCGGACCGGACATGGCCATCGCCATTGCCATCCCTGACGGCTACTGAATCACCAGCAAGGACCACCCCAACCATCTGGGTGGAGGCATTGCCTTTGTCTACAAAAGCACAATCCGACTGACCATGCACTCTAATGACCCGGTGGTGACCATGGAACACCTCCACTTCCAGATCTGGACAACACCCAACACCATCCTCTGCAGCACCCTCATCTACTGGTCCCCCGGGCAATGGACCAAGATTCACCGATGCCATTGTAGGCCTCATTGCACCCATCCACCAACTACATCCTACTCGGAGACCTCAAGTTCCTTGCAGTGCTGTCCAGCACCAAAACCTTCTGAAATGAGGCCCCATGTGTTCACACCATTTTTAGACCAGCTATTTTCTGGTGCTAAAAGAACAGCCTCTAACTGCAGTTAGAGCCATTTTTTTGGGGATTGCACCATACAAGAAATTCCTAGTAAATATCGCGAACTATGCTTAGTGGCAGTTTTTAGACGGGAATGCCTTCCTTACGTCTCATTTTTGTTAAATCCCGCTAACAGAAGTGCCGATCTTAAAAATTCACGTTTTTGCCAGAAAACTCCCACTAACTGAGGTTAGTGGCAACTTGTAAATAAGGCAAAAAGGAGAAATTATAAATTTCTCTTTGTTTTTTGCTCTTTCCATGTGTGTTGCATTATACAGCACAAATAGAAGGTGCAAATAACCATTAATGATTGTTTATGTACAGGTAGGTGTCCCTTCCTGCGCATAAACAATCATCCCTGCAGTGCAGTCACCCTTGTGACAGGGTGTCACCGTTAACGTGTTATTTAACTCAATATAGTCACTTCGTGTTTTAATACAAGCTGGTTATGGTCACCTCACTGGGGTCACATAAGTCACCTTTTTTCTATTTCTCAATATTTGCGTAAACATAGTAAATATATGTTGTGTTGTGTTATTATGTGTTTTTATTAAGATTTCTGTATTTACAAAAAAATATTACTCACTTTTGCTCAAGTGAGTATTCACCAATACATTTTCTGGGCTACTTCCTTAAAAGTATTAGGTAAATACTATAATGTTGATTTTAATTTAGCCATTTATACTGTATTGCTCTTCTTTTGAGGCTCATGAGAGAGTCATTGCAAATAATCACATACTTGCAACAGTGATAAACTTTTTCTTGAATGAGTTCCTTGTGAACAATTGTTCCTAGCTGACAAGGTACAAAATCTGTCAGTGGCTGTTCACCAAAGTGAAGTAATGACCCCCAAACCTAGGAATTTGGCTCCCTGAGTGTAGAAGACCGTATGCGTCCTACTTAAATAAAATGGACAATATACTGCCCTTCCTCTGATGGCCCCTACTCTGTCAGGCTGTTGGAGGAAGTTTTCCATCGACAGAAAACTGTTGACTTCCAATAGAAAATGAGCATTGCAGTTGGCTGTTGCTGTAGCGCAAAGAGCCAATCGGAGTTTATGGATAGTTGTTGCTGTAGATTTGCACTGCTGGTTATCGCGGACTGTCCTTGCTGCAGCGCAAAATGCAGGACTTGCGTTGCTGGTTGCTACAGACAGTCACTGGTGTGAAGAACAGTTGTCTCTAGAGCTTTGCATTAGTGGTCATCACGGGAGGCAGAGTCTTGGCACAAACGTGCCCCAACTTCAGGATTTTCACCTTTTATTGCAGGAGGAGCTTCCATTGACCCCATCCGTGGTTCCCAAGCCAGGATGGTCTAAATCTTGGCCTGGAGGGGTTGCAACTTGCGCCCACCGTCTTGATGACCTATGAAAACCACAGATCCTTGATCTATCTGGCACTTACTCCCCTTGATAGTCAAGCCTGACTTCCGCAGGACCTGAAACACTTCCAGCAAGTTGAACAGGTGGTCCCCACACCTGGAGGAAAAGGCAGCAATGTCATCTAGATAGGCAGCATTAAATTCCTCCAACCTAACCAGGTCGAGTTTGACCAACCACTAGAAGGTTGCAGAAGCATTCTTTGAACCAAATTGCATCACTTAAAACTGTAAGTAAGTGGCCCTCTATGGTTGAGAACGTATACCTCTCCTTAGCTCCCTCAGTTAAGGCAATCTACCAGAACCCTGACGTTAAGTCAAATGTACTCAGGAACTTGACAGCTCATAAATGGCCAATTAGGTCATCAGCTCATGGGCTGGGGTAAGCCTCAGTCTTAGTGACTGAATTGAGCCCCCCTGTGGTCCACACTGAACTTGAGACCTTTGCTTTGAAGAAGTGCTGTGAAATAAAAAGAAGATTGTGTTTGAGGACCTTAATTAATGGGAAAATGAGCTCAGGATATACTGTCTGTTTGGTTTAATGGTATGGTTCTCAATACCATTTGGTGAACGGTGGATGACCGTTACCTTATCCTTTGAGCTATAAACACTTGGATTGGTTTCACTGTTTCACAACTGTGCGCATATGTCACCCAGCCATCCTCCTTATGTATAATATTCAGTTCTGGTGTGGTGCCCTGTAGAGTAGCCTTGGGTACCAGAACCACCGGTTTCGACCACGGGTTGTTGGAGTGTTCAATCACTCTTAACTCTAGCATTTTGGATACCTCATCCTTTATTGGTCTTCACTTTATCAAGCAGATTTTAAACTTTGTTTTTGGCAGGCATGCTTCCTGGGAGGTAGCTTCCACCCCTCCTTAACAAGACTGATAGGTCTATGTAGAGGATGACCAAACAGAAATTCAAAGGAACTGAACTCCACTCCCTTCTGAGGCACTTCCTTTAGACAAAATGTATGCATGGCAAGAGGATAACCCACTTATGCCTCCTGCATTCTGGTAGGCCCATAATCATGTCTTTTTGGGTCTTGTTATTTATTTTAAAAGTTTTATATAGTGCCAACATGACCCATGCAGGTATAAGAGTGCTTTACAAATGATCACAGAGAGGAGGCATATAGAACCAATAACAGCATAATCAAGACCAGTACAGAGTCTTCAAACAAACCCATTTGTCTGGGGGTGAGTGGAGAACTTGTAGTTTACCCCACACTCATGCCAGATGGACTTCTTGTAGTCAGACTTGAAGTTGGTACCTCTGTTTGACACAACCTCCTCGAGGGAAGCCCACTCTGGTAAATATCCCCATCAGTGCTCTGGCCACTGTAGGCACTGTCCACGACCTCTGAGGAATAGCCTTAGGTACTGTGTGGCATGTTCCACTGAGTCCAGAATGAACCTGCTGCTTAGGGTACTCTTGGGGTTCTGGGGCCTAACAATATCAATGCCCACCCTTTCAAATGGTGTTCCAACTACAGGGAGTGGAAGCCTTCTGGTTTGCCCTTGACTTCTGGCTGGTGTAAAAAGACCTGTAGAATACATTTGAGGTTGTCTTCATCCAGGGCCAATAGAAGTGGGTAACAAAACTGGCAAAGGTTTTTGCTTACCCACGATGTCCTGCACTGGGTATGTCATGAGCCAGACACAGTAGGAAGGCCCAGTAGCACTGGGGAACCACTAACACACAGGTTGCTCCAGGTTCAGGTAACATGGGCTAACTATACAGGAGATTCTTTTCTCAATAGATCATGTAATAATCAGATGCCTGGGCCTCAGCCGTAGGCCTTCAAGAGTAGAGAACTCTTTCTATGCCTTGCAGAAAGCTGTGCGGGATGACCCTCTTCAGTCTGCCAGTTGGCCAGCTCAGTTAGGTTTTCCAGTGCAGCAATTTCTTCCCCTGTAGGTACCAGAGCGTCCCCCTCAGGCTTCGCCTCCCCCCAGGCTGTATCAACTTTAAGGCAGATTTCCCATGCCATCTGACCTTCTTTTGGCAGGCAATTGAGACATTTGTCCACACTACAGGTTCTCATGACTTCCCTTTTGGGTTGCCATGGACCGTGTGGTCAGGCACACCCACTCTGGCAACCCTAACTCCTCCAAGTGAGACTGGAGCTCCATCTCTTCCCAGATGATGTGCTCTATGTTATTTGCAAGTGGAAAACTGGACTTACAGCCACCCTTAAGGAATCTGAGACCATCCACCCCTATTAAAAGGGAACAAGAGCCACAGAGTAATGGGTCTTGTGGTTGTCAGCTGTGACACCTGGTGGAACATATTGGGGATTACCTGCTCTGAGGATACCACATGACACCTAACAGTGGTCATGCTGGCCCCTGTCTCTCAGAGCCTCCAGCCTCTGCCCATTGACGGTGATCCACTTCCTCTACATTTTAGTATTGCTAGGCATTTGGGCATGTGGCACGATCTTTCTGTCACCTCAGAATGATAGGGTAACCTCTGCACTACTCCATGCTAACTGGGGCACCCTCCTGCCTAAGCACAACAAGTACCATCCCCAGGGTCAGCCCACCAGTTGGGAACTTCTGCTTTTTCAGGCAGCTAGGTCCACACTTCGCGTACCCATAGCTGTAAAGATGAAAACACTTAGGGGCAAAGTGTCCTGAGGGCTTCTTCCCAGGAAACCATCCCTTCTTTTGGTCAGGATTGGGTTGTGAATCATTCGCCTGACAAGTCTTTTGGGGGGCGTGAATAATTAATTCCTATTGAAAGTTTGCATTAGAATTAGTTGCATCAGACGAAATATGTTTAAACAGGCAGTAGCAATAATGTACCAATGAATAACCCAACTGGTGAAATGACCACTATAAAATGGATGCCGTTTTTGATGAGTATTGACGGCATTTCAGTAGTCCTACCTTTATCTTTACTATTGTGCACTACATGGTAGTGGTTATAACAAACATACTCTGACCCATAAGCAAGGAGCGGCTGCTCTGAAACGCGTCAGGTGTTTTCACTGTATGTAACAATAAAGTCTTATTCTCACTGAAGGAGTTGGGCTCAGCATTAGGTTCTTTACCGGAAAACCAAAAGACAGATAATCGAGGTACGGCATCGCAGTGAGCCTGCCGTCACATTGTGTCAGGAAACCCACAAAATTACTGGCTTCATGTTTATGGAATTTCCAGCCCACCACAGAGTCGTTCTCAAAGGATTTCAGGACATTTGAAGGTACCGTGAATCTTGCATGCGATCAACAGAGTCAGAGGACGGCAGGTTAATCGGAGCGATTAGAGGGCCCTGTGTTAGTTATAAGCTGAACTAATGCAAATTGGCTGCCAGAACCAGCATAGCTGAACAAGTTCAGCCACAGTTGAGTACAGTGCGTAAGTAGGCTTGCAAGAGGAAGTATTGAATAACTTCTCTCATATGTAGCAGTATGATAGTGAATAGAGAGGAAAAGAGACGTCAATCAGCAGAGTTGCTGTTTGTACCTATTCTCACAGATGCAATTGAAGGAGACAGGCCAATTGGGAGGGCTGCCAATAGATTTCAAACACAAAAACATTCATGGGACATACTGGAAAGCTGCAAAATCATAGCAGGCCAAGTAATGGGAGGCAAGAGCTCTGCAGAAATATGTGGACTGTGAGACGGTCCCCAGGGGTTTAAGAATTTTCCTTACCCCCACATTTAATGACCCAGATCCCGACCTGATTGATGAATGGGCTACCAACAATCACAACTGCTCCACCATTATGTTAAAATTGTTGATAAAATATGCACTGAAAGACACACAGAGGTTGGCACTGGAAATTGAAAAAACAACTAAAATACTGAAAGAAAAGTGTACGGATGATGAATTCGATTTGTAAATGACCAAATTAAACACAAGATTGGATAAAGCTGAGGAAGAAATCAAGATGAAAAAACAACGTACATTTCATAGGGACCAAATAGACTGTGAAAAGGGAAAGAATTTCACATTTGGAAGACAATTTGATCATCTGAGAGAAACAAATCAGGACAAACTGGAGATAACTCATCTGGTGGAGAAAAGGCTAATTAAGAGAGTGCAGTGAAAGCAAAGCAAGTGAAAGTGACACCTCTGTTCAACCAGCACAGTCTGGAGTAAAATCCAAAAGTTTAATGGCAAAAGGGAGACAAAGATTGGGAAATCTGGCACCCCAGAAAACACAAAGGTTGGGAACGTAGATGAGGAGCCAGAGGAGACAACATGTAGGGTGCAATAAAAGCAAGGACATTTAGATGGCTACATGGGAATGACTACAAGAGGCAAATCAGCGACAAAATGAAGAACGCTATGACCGTCTTAAATTTATCTGATTTTAGATTTTTTGAATGTCAGATTGATGTTTTATTTCTGAGCCTGTCGTTCTGTCCAACTATTAGATTTAATTACGCTGATAGTAGGATTGATTTATTGCAGTTCACTAGAAAACTTAAATAAAAAAAAGTGGTATGTAAATAAAACAGCAAGAGTTCCATTAAGTGGTATGGAATCCAATCTCACAATAGAAGATGTAGATCTTCTACATACGATGAGAACATTGGAGGGAAGTGAAGGATTGATTGATAACCCAATGTTAAGTTTGGTTAGAGAGGATTTGGAAATTTATTGGGCCGTTCAAAGTGGTTTTAGACCAAAATCTATGTTTTTACCTCAAATACATAATGATGCAATTAAGGTGTTGGAAAAAGGTGTAAAAAATATTTTAAAAAACATGTATAAGAGCAAAAAAATCCAACAGAGCAATCTAACTGTAGAACAACAAAAGTGGATAAGAGAACTACAAGAGAATAAAACAATAGTGCTAAAGAAATCAGACAGGGGTTGAAATGTGGTTGTCTGGCCCTTGAAAATGTATCTCAAAGAGGGCATGTGGCAACTGGATGATGTAAGTAACTATCAGAAAACAGATCGAACTAGCTATGAGATGAGCAATGAAAGTTTTTGGGCAAATTTGAATGGATGAAAGAACAGAGGTTTAATAGCTAATGAGGAACACACATTTTTAAACTGTGAATATCCAAAATTAACAGCAATTTATATGCTGCCTAAGATACACAAGAACAAAGAAGATCCGTCAGAGAGCTATTGGCTCATCCATGGGCAGCATGTATGAGAACACTTCCAAGTACGTAGATAATTTTTTAAGACCTTATGTGCAATTGCTTCCATCCTATGTCAGAGACACAGGTGATTTCTTGTGACTTATTAGCGGTATAGTATGGGAAAAGGATCTGTTGTGAATGACATTCAATGTAAATAGCCTATACACCTGTATACCTCATGATTTAGGCATGAAGGCATGCCACTATTTTCTAAGAGAACGATTTGTGTAATATTTGTTACATACTGAAATGTTGATGGACATGATGTATACTTGTCTGACTAACAATTTTTTCATTTTCAATCATGAAATTTACCGGCAAACCCAGGGAACGGGAATGGAAACCTGCTTCGCCCCCAGTTACGCTGGTTAGTACCTGGGATGGTGGGAGGAGCAGGTGGCCAATAACATCAAGGCCTTTGACCCGCATGTCGTCATCTGGGTGAGATATATTGGTCATATACTTTGCATGTGGAGAGGAATGGAAACGGATGCCATTGACTTTGTAGAAACCCTTAATAGAAATTAAATGGATCTGAAATTTACAAGTGAAGTACACCTAAAGGAGATTTAATTTTTGGATGTAAAAATTAGGGTGATGCATAACAGACTGAATACTATGCTATTTCATAAACAAACACTAGCTTACAGCTTATTGCATGCGGATAGTTGTCACCCCAAAAATCTAATTAACAGCACAGCATATGGGGAGCTTCTCAGGACCCACAGGAACTGTACCTCAGATGAAACATTTCAGGAAGAAATGATTGTGGTGGAAGGGAGATTGAAGGAAAGAGGTTATTCGGACAATATAATAGATCAAGCCCTAAATAAGGTAAAAACAATGAAAAGAGAAGATTTATTGAATGTAAAAATTAAAGATGAGGAAGAGGAGGAACCGATTAGCTTCATTACAACCTTCTGTAATTAGGCGTGAGAGGTTAAAACATGCCTTAAGAAATTCTGGCAGGTTCTAGGAACCGCTGATACATTGAGGAAATATATAGGTGATAATCCCAAAGTCACATTCAGGAAATGTGCATTAAATAATGACATTTTGAGCTCCAGTACAATACAATCTATAGGAAAACCACATCAAATATAAGGTTTTTACATCAGTGGTGAGTGTAAGGAATGTAAATGTAGCACTAGCTTCAAATTAGTGGAACTATCTAAACAGTTGAAATAGTTTGCTATAAATGAACATCTTTCATGCCATTCAGACTTTTGCGGTTACGCATTAATGTGCCCATATTCATTGGTTTATATAGGAAGCACTATTCACAAAGTCAAGACAAAATATTGGAGCACCTGAGAGCAATCACAAGGGAGGATGAGCAGTATCCTGTTGTTAGACATTTTAAAGAATTTCATAACAAAGATTCTAGACTTTTGAAATATTGTGCCATGGATAGAATTCAGATCTCTGAGAGAGGGGTAAACAGAGTTAGGGATTTGAGACATATGGAAACAAGATTGATTATAAAATATGAAACAAGCGTCCGATTGGATTGAATAATGATGAAGAACTGTCTGTCCACCTTGGCTAATATCACAATTCGATGTGACTGTATCTGGAAAGCACTATTTAATTACGGGTCTCTTTGTTTCTCATGATGTATAAGTTTGTTGATTCTAATGGTAATAGGGGATCCTTATGTGAGCATGCGCGTTTTGTTATCGTGTAGGAGACTTGACCCTCAACATGTTAAGAAGAGGAGGCACAAAAAAGGCTAAAATATCTGGGTCATGGTCTAAATTAAGAAGCTGAGTATTTAATGTTTGAACAACAATGTACTAATAAGTGCCCACTTGGGCAGAATTGAGATTCGCCAAAGGAACATTATATAAGAGATTGAGTGGCCCACTGGGGCAGAATTGTAATATGTAACACATAGACAATATGGTGGAAAGTTTTGGCACTGTAAAAATTGATCAATCAGATTATGTGGTCAATGTAAAATTGAGTTATACATAATGTATTTAGCGGTATGTTTTGTAACACCTTTAATAATTAAATCCTATTGAAAATGTGCATAAGAATTAGTTGCAACAGATGAAATATGTTTAACCCCTTGCATGCTGCGCACATTTTTGCGCTATGCGGGCGATTTGAATAGTGGGCGGGATTTGGATGGCCCCCGACTGTCCTCCTCTCACATCCACCGTGAAGTCGGACGGCTGGTGGCCATCCGAAGCACGCAAGGGGTAAAACCGGCAGTAGCAATAATGTACCAATGAATAACCCAATTGTTGAAATGACCATTATAGAATGGATGCAGTTTTTGCTGAGTATTGATGGCATTTCAGTAGTCCTACCTTTATATTTACTTTTGGGGCTGGACTGTTCCCATGAAGAACAAGGTCAAGATTGATTTGCATATGGCTGGGTCCAAACTGGGGTGGCGTAATAAGCAAAAGAACAAAAGATGGAACCCAGATTTCCTGATTGGGGGTGAAAGTTGGATTCATTCAGCATTCCGGCCATCATTTGTTGCCGCAGCACTCATCTTGAAACCTAGCATGCTAGGTGAGAGTCCCTTCCTCTCCTCCCTAGAAGTAAAACAGAAAAACAGGTATCACGTAATGCAGATAAATGCTTTACATAACAAATACACATCAAATTCAAACTTAAACAGATCTACATCATTCCAATTGATCATGTAACTCTTCATCCGAGTTAAGACTGTAGGGTTTGTTTGAATTCAGCTCAATGATATGCTTTGATTCAAGTTTCTTTATTGTTGCTGTCCTGTCTCCACCCCAGGGATCCAATCTAACATGATCTACACAGAGGAAGTTCAGCTGAATCCTGTCACTGTAGTGATGTGTCTCAAAGAGAGGACCACAAGGTGATGCTTGTTGTAATTTGTAATGGCCCTGGTGTGCTCTAAAATCCTCGTACATGCATGATGTATAGTGCTGTCCACATACCGGAGGTCCCAGGGACGCTGATGTACGTACTCCAAAAAAGTTTGCTGCAAGTGATAAATTGTGTTATGTGTCTACGTCTAGAGGTGTAGGTGATGAAATAGTATTTGCAGTTACTGGAATATTTGCAAGTTTGCACTTCCCACAGGTATAACAACCAGTGAGCTGGCGCCCCAATGTGCTATGCAGGCCTCTTCCAATACCTCTGCATCAGTCTTGAATAGCATGTCTCTGAGAGATCTGTTTCTGCCATATGTGATGCTGGGTGTATTGCTGATTGTCTACCAAATTACAGTGTCATATCTCAGGAGATCCCAGTTTTTCGCTAAAATGGCAATTACGGTCCCGTTTTACTTTTAAATATGGTAATTATTCAGGTGGGGTTATCTTCGCTGGACTCATTGTTCTTACTATTGGCCACAAAAAGGTTCTCAGTCCTAGACTTTGTGGTACCTCTTCAGGTACCCTTATCTAAAACCCATTTGGGATTACCCCGTTGGGTACAACATTGCATCACAGCTTTCATGCTCAATCAAAAAAGTGGACTTGTCACTGCATTTTCTTTCAGCAGACACTAGTTCACCGTATGGGATGCTCCACTTCAGCTGACTAGGGAGGCTGCTTAAGCCATGGAGCAAACTGTTGCCTGCCTTGAGTTTTCTGTGTGATTTGGAGGTGATAGTGTTCTGCATTATGCAGACCCCAACGGCCAGGAATAAGATGTGCTCCCTGCTCATATTGGAAAAAAATTCTAAATTCAAGTTATTGTCATTCAGATAGCCGCATCAAGCTCACTGCTGTGCAAAATTAAAAAAAGGTCGTTAACAAACCTAACCCAAAATATAATCTTATCCTTGTCCCCAATGAATTTGGGTGCAGTAAAGCACTCCGTTTGTTTTCAATAATTTTTTGCAGCGTCGTGTCACCCGCCCACCACAGCTTCACTATCGGGCGCTGCACTTTATCTCATTTATAGATACCGATCACACAAGACACGTCAGTTTTATTGCATGTACACACCCATTGTAGTAACCATGACAGTGCCAAGACAAATGATTGTGAATCTATTATTATGACTACAAACATGCCAATACCTGATTGTGCCAAAATCTGTCCAAGTAGTGGTGTGTGCCATATCATTCTAGGTGCTATGACTTCGTGTGAATAATGTTGGGAGCCATTATTTCATGTTTACACACCCTATGAAATCAGCAGTGGCTCCTTGAGGTAGTGCTGCGGGGCGGTGAGGCGGGGCAGGGCGGGGAGGGGAAGGATGGGGGGTAGTAAACTCCGGCATGCGGCCCAACGGATGTAAGTAAAGAAATACATAAATAAAACAAATTACTTTGCACACGCTACATCGCCATTTGGCATTGCAGCGTGCGCAAAGTAATTTGTTTTATTTATTTATTTTTTTACTTACCTCCATTCGGCTGTGTGCCGGAGTTTACTACCCCCAACCCCTCCTAACCGCCCGAAGCACTCTCTCGAGGAGCCGCTACGGTTTGAAATAAGTTTATGTGCCGACTTTTTTGCCATTACCTGTACACTGCCCTGAACCTATGCACACCAGTGGCTTTGCTTGCCTGATGCATGTGTTTACAATATTGATTATGCAGACCTCTGCATTTGGATACAACAATATTAGTAATATATTGCATTTCAGAATGTGACGGTAAAGCACAATGTTAAAACAGCATCATTCCTTTCGCTTTTGTGCACTCTAAGATGACTGATACCTTTACTTTCTTGGCGTCTCTATACTACAATGCCAGTCCTCTATTTATGTTTTCTTTTATTTTCAAGCATTAGTTGTATGTATATATGTGGTTGGTTTCACTGACCCCCATGCGTGGAGCCGGAACACGTTGCAAGGGCTGGAGCACTTTCATTAAGTCCTTGGATTTCTCAACCAGAGTGCACATGATTAATTTTTTGGGGAGTTTGTATTGCTATTTCAAGTCAGGTGCCATGCCCGGCACCACGCAACACCCCCAAGTCCAATTGTACTTTTAAATCTTAAAGTGAGCTTTCCAATAGAGTTTTTGCATTCCTCCATTTGGTATAACAAGTTTCTTAAGTTACATAATAGAACTTTTTGCTTCAAACACTGGAAAGAAAAAGGTATAACTCATGTACACCAATTCCTGAATGACAAGTCAATTGCCACTTTTGATCATCTACAAACACAATGCGAATTGCGTCACTCTTATATATAGGACTATCAATTCATTTCCTGTTCTCTTTAATGTTTCGTCTCCAATAACCACATGATCCCTGAATCTTTACTACCAGAGTCAGCTGAATTAATTGATAACATTGTGCATGATAGAGTTACCAAAGTAGCACTCATTTATAAAACCTTACTTTCTCCAAATGAAATTTGAACTAAACATTCTTTGGCATTATTATGGGAAGATGATTTGCCCGTTTCCTTCTCTCCCCAATTATGGGATAAAATATGGTTTAAACTATTTAAAATTTAAAAAGCTTCTCATATTACCCAGTCACTTTTTTCATTTACCATAGAGCTGTCATTACACCAGAACTTGTGGCTAAATTTGATACCTCTGCTTCACCTTTATACTGGTCCTGTACGAAAGATAATAGGTCAATATTACATATGTCATATAATTCTTCCCATGTTAAAGCTTTTTGGAATTTAGTTTGATCTATATGCATACAATGTTTTCACTTTAATATTCCGTTTACATTACAGAATTTTTTCCTAGGCTCTTCATCACCTAGCATTGAACTTCTGTCCCGTAGACCAATACTGTTTGTGTCCACTCCACGTGCTGCCACTGCTTGTCGCTTTTACCAGGTTCTGCCCATTTGATTTTGCTACGGCTTCTGCCTAGCTTAGCTAACTTCTGTTAATTTGTCCCTGTTTTACCTTGGTTACTTCTGTTTATTTTTGGCGCTTTGTTGTCCCACTGTGCCCGATTCCTGCCATTTCTCCAACCCGATTCCCACTGCCACCAGCGACCCACCCACCTCTCAGGACCTACTTAATGGAAGTCACAGTGTGACCCCATTGAGTAGGTCCATGTGTCCGCTCCTCTTGCTGCCACTGCTTGATGCTTTTTTCAGGTTCTGCCCATTTGACTTTGCTACTGCTTCTGCCTAGCTTAGCTGACTACTGTCAGTTTATCCCTGTTTTTCCTTGGTTACTTATATTTATTTTTGCCCCCCCAACACTTCCTTCCACCGCTGGAATAAAGAGACACAGACCTAATGGATGGATGCCTTCAACCCCGCCCACCACAACCCCACAACCAACTTGTAACAAGCAGCCAGAATTTTACCACCTAGATCACTAACGTCGCCCCTATCAAACCAGCCAAGACCTGCAGACCCACCACACAAGCCATCTGGTGCACACCAGAACTCAGGACACTGAAACACAGATGCAAACAACTGGAGAGAAGATGGCACACCAGCAGCGACACCACCGACAGAGCCACCTTTAAGTGAGCTCTCAACAAATACCACCAATGACTGAAAGACATGAAAAAAGATGCCCTTGCTAACAAAATCAAAGCAAGTGCCAACCCCACCAAGGAACTCTTCAGCATCGTCAGAGTTCTACTGGCCAACAGGCCACTGAGAACACAATCCCTCCTTCACAGGATCTCTGCGACGCTCTTGCGAACCATTTCAACAACAAGATATTCACCATCTGTAAGAACTTCAAGCTCCAATGCACAGTATAGGAACAGGTCACCACAGTCTTCATTAACTCTATCCACTCGGGAGCACCCATGGACCCATGCCCCTACCGCCTTTTCAACCTCGGAGGCAAGGATATCAGCAACCATCTCACCACCAATTAACCAAAGATGGGTGAAATAGAGTCTTCAGGCCCTCATATAAATTTACACAAAAAGCTTTGAAACACGAAAGATATATAAGGCCAGTTACAAATATCCTGCTGTGCATCCAGAAGAGGAGAATATTCTCCCAATACCTCCTAATTACTCAATCTAAGATTGAACAAACAATTTAACAATTTCTGAAGCACACACCAATTACTAAACAAATAATAATACAGTAATGTAAAAAGAAAGATGAATTTTCGTGTTTCTGGGCTTGTCCAGTCTTTTTATTATTTTCACTTATTTCAATGTCTTCCACTCCCTTACACCAACGCGTTTCGTCATATACGGGTGTAACCCCACGACTTCCTCAAGGCTTAATGATATATTTCACAAGGCTTCTCTCTCACTTGCATCAGAGTTCACTATACGAGCTCCATTCACCTGATCCGGTGGTAGGCGAGGGAGAAAGTGAATACAGGTTTCCCCGTACAGCAGGGACCTGTGGGCAAACTCGGAAGGATTTGTTCGGGTTTGGGGAATTGTAATTGGATTTTATTGGTGTGATAGCCCGTGGATCCATGTTACCGCGTTTTGGCTTTACAAATCATATTGTCTTGGAATTATTATATGAATGGAGCTCACTGCACAACATCGGGATCCAGTGAGACGCCCTCAGATGGCCTCATGAGGCAAACTAAGAGAATCCACCTACCCGCCTTGAAAACCCAAGAGCACGATCTGTGGCATCCCTTAAGGTTCATCCCTCAGTCCCACCCACTTCAACACCAACTTGACGCCTCTAGCTGACATCATCAGAAACCACTATCTCAACATTATATCCTACGCCGAGGACACCCAGCTCATCCTCTTGCTCTCCACAGCCCCCACCACCATGAAGACCAACTTCTACAACTGAATGAAAAATGTAGCTGACTGGATAAAGGCCAACTGTCTGAAGCTCAACCCATATAAGACCGAGGTCTGATCTTTGGCAACAACGCCTCCCCTTGGAATGACACCTAGTGGTCTGCTGAACTCGGACCCACTCCCACACCAACAGACCACGCCCTCCACCTCAACATCATCCTGGCACGCAAACTCACCATGAAACGACAGATCAATGCAGTTGTCTCTGCCTCCTCCATGCTCTCCACATGCTCTGAAGAAGCCTGAAATGGCTCCCAGTGACACAAGGTAACCGGCACTCAAGCCCTAGTCACCAGCTGGCTGGACTACGGCAATGCATAATTTATTCTCATCCAAGTTTGACAAAATGTAGAACTTCAGCCTAGATTACCAGAACACCGCATGGAACCAAACATAGTTCATTCTCATCCAATTCTGACAAAATGTAAAACTTCAGCCTAGATTACCAGAATACCGCATGGAATCAAACATAGTTTATTCTCATCCAAGTCTGACAAAATGTAGAACTTCAGCCTAGATTACCAGAACACCGCATGGAACCAAACATAGTTTATTCTCATCCAAGTCTGACAAAATGTAGAACTTCAGTTTACATTACCAGAACACCGCATGGAACCAAACGTAGTTTATTCTCATCCAAGTCTGGCAAATTGTAGAACTTCAGTCTAGATTACCAGAAGACCACATGGAACCAAATGTAGTTTATTCTCATCCAAGTGTGACAATATGTAGAACTTCAACCTAGATTAGCAGAACACCACATGGAATCAAACATAGGTTGTTCTCATCCAAGTCTGGCAAAACGGAGAACTTCAGTTTACATTACCAGAGCACCGCATGGAACATAACATAGTTTATTGTCATCCAAGTCTGACAAAATGTAGAACTTCAGCCTAGATTACCAGAACACTGCATGGAATCGAACATAGTTTGTTCTCATCCAAGTCTGGCAAAATGGAGAACTTCAGTCTAGATTACCAGAACACAGCATGGAACCTAACATAGTTTATTCTCATCCGAGTCTGGTCTAGAACTTCAGTCTATATTACCAGTAGACCACAGGGAATCAAACGTAGTTTATTCTCATCCAAGTGTGACAAAATGTAGAACTTCAGCCTAGATTACCAGAGCACCGCATGGAATCAAACATATGTTGTTCTTATCCAAGTCTGGCAAAATCGAGAATTTCAGCCTAGATTACCAGAACACCGCATGGAACCTAACATAGTTTATTCTCATCCAAGTCTGGCAAAATCTAGAACTTCAGTCTTTATTACCAGAAGACCACATGGAACCAAACGTAGTTTATTCTCATCCAAGTGTGACAAAATGTAGAACTTCAGTCTTTATTACCAGAACACCGCATGGAATCAAACATAGGTTGTTCTCATCCAAGTGTGGCAAAATGGAGAACTTCAGTCTAGATTACCAGAGCACCGCATGGAACCTAACATAGGTTGTTCTCATCCAAGTCTGACAAAATGTAGAACTTCAGCCTAAATTAGCCTAATTGGGGAAATGAGGTGAACGAAGACTTCGTCTACCAGAATGTGCTGGTTTTTTCGGGCTGACATATGGTGTCCCTTATGGCATGTAGTCATTTGATAACATACCTCTTCCCACTAACTCCATTTAGAGGTTTTCCCCCAACCAGTGAGGCATCCAAGACATTGGGAACACCCTGGAGAGTGCCCTAGAACCCTCGGAAAGGATGGTGGCAGTATGATTCAGTTACATGTCGGAAATGTCATCATGTTACTTAGTCTTCTCCAGGACATCACTCTAGTTCCTTTATTTCAATAGGCCATTGCCCAGGCGACCCAAGTGTCTGTGTTACTGCTCTGATGGATTCCAATGGTTCTTCGCCCTGCTGCCTTCTAAACGAGTATTCTTGGATTTCGAATTCTTTTCCTGTGCCACACCCAACATGTAGGTTTTACCCCAGAATAACTGCTAAAGTAGCGGTGGTTAAAACCTTTGCATAACCTAAAAATGGAATATCCAAGAAAGAAATGACTCAAACAAGATAACTGCCGCGAACCACAAAACTATATTTAAGTTACAAGATTTTGGTAATGCTATGTAATGCCCTTCGCCAGGTTTAATGTTTATACAAACAGCAACCAGCTCAACGGCATTATCGTCCTCTTTCTGTCAGGTTATTATATATCAGCTGCTTCAGAATGCTGCACATAAATATATGCCAGAGGCTATTGTTAATATGTATTCTGCATTGCTCTGAAGCCACTCCTGGAAATGCGGCACCTTACTTTATGAAGCAGACATCAGATTGGATAAGCAGAGTTGAGCTTATTATACCAAGTGGCATATTTTCTACATTTATATGACTATCTTTACTTGCTCAGTGGCATGTGGCGGGAGAGTTCTTGGTCCGCTGTGACACAATGAGATTGTCTTTGCAGGTCATGCTTGACAGCCTCAAATGCTGTGTTCCTTCCTGTTTTACTTATTTAAATACACGTTTCCAGTAGCAGAGCAACTTGTGTGTGGCTTTGCTCCTGTCAGCCAATATTTGATTGTCACTGTGGAATGTAGAGAGGTGGCAGTATCTAGAGAGCTGACTAACCTAATCCTGGACATTCCACTCTCAGGGGCTCGGCTTGAAGATGGATACCATTTTATTTATTTTACTTACTACGGGCTCTTAGATATCTGTGTCACAATCATCCAGGTTTTAATTTAAGGAAGCTATGAAATTCTGAATGAGGCATAGTTATCTCACAGCTTATACATCACACTTTAGAGGGAACAAATGGCCCAAATGTGATGGCCCTTGCACTTGAAAGACACAGAAAAAGTTCAAGAGCTGTGTTTCTGGGCATTACACACTTAGACCTAGGATAAGCATATTTCCCTCCTGGTCCAATTCTTTTAATAGGTTTTTCTCATCGAGAACTGCAGCCACCATAAATATACTGGGACAAGTGTAGCTCCCTAAATGGTAGCTAGGCTTGCATAGCTCCTGAACCGTTTGTGTACACGTGCAGCTCCCTAAACTAACTGGACATGTGCAGCCTCTCAGATTACATCTGAGTAGGACAGACCTAGATCTGCTCCTGGACATGGAACGCTTCAAGGACCTGTACCGCAGCTTCCAAAGATTACCAGAACTATGCTAAAACTAAAGGTAGAACAGATCAGCCTGTTACCTTCTCCCAGTTCACTTGGGTATACAGAAGAAGGTTCGCCAAAGTACATGGTCGCAGACTTATTCAGAGAGACGCATAGACTGTTGAACATGGACTACCCCTTATATGTGTAAAACCCAACTCCACTCCACAAAATAATATTGGATCTCATGTCCCAGAGGCAGCTGGCAAATAGTGGGTGTAAATTGTTCAATCCCGTTTTGCAGCCTGACTGTAATATTGCGAGATGGCATCTCTACTAATATATTGTGTCACGTTGACCTACCCAAGTTACAACCAAGTAAACCTTTGCACTAATGCAAAGCTGCGTTATTGGTGTAAGCACAACTTTCAAGCACAAAATAAATTTGCACTGGAAAGAAATTTCCCTCGTGACGCTTTGCATCAATTTGCAGAGTTGAAAACCTTTAATAAATTTGGGCCGATATGAATTCCCGCTCAGACAGTAGAGGACAAGAGGTGCATTGCTGTTTGGGATAAGGTTGCCGTATCTGGGTACCTTAGTTATACTCTACACCTTACAAAGGCAATTCTCACTCTAAAGTGAATATGCTCAATCAGGTATGACCCTGAGAATAGTTGCACTGGAAGATTTCAAAAAGAAGTTACAGCACACATTAGGTCCAATCTTCACAAAGAGTCATGTCAGCAATAACAGCCTTTCATGTATGAGAACATCACATTCTTTAAAAAACACTTTGGGGCCCCCTTCTCACCTGGCCCAATGCTCTGGACTCAATGTGCATGTGGAGGTCAGTAGTAACTTCCATGGGCACTATTAGGTACCCTAAAATCAATAATAAGCCACCATCAGACAAGCCTTATGCAGAGGCAGCCAAGGGTGGCACCTCCTTGAAACTACAAGAGCCAAGACGCATAGAGCCTCTCCAGATCCTCACTGCACCTCAACGGAAGCGCCATGTTTGCATTTGGAGAACCCCTAGGGGTTAGTAGCCTCACAAACACAAAACAGAGGTGGTGCCAATGCCACTTTGCTGGTATAAGTCTTTCTTTCTTTATATAGTGCCAACTCGACCCGAAGGTATCAGATCGCTTTACATGGGCACCAGTTGTGTTACAGACAGACACATTTATTTTGCTAGGCACAGGGAGATTGAGTGATTTGCCCAGAATCACAGGATGTTGAGCGTCCCTGCCGAGAATCGACCCAGTTCCCCAGCTTCGAAGTGGACTTCTCAAGCCGTAAAACCACATCCTTATAATCCACATACGCATCAGCCTGCCCATGTTTAAAGAAACTCCACATTAATTGCCCCCAATAAGCTGTTCTCAGTTAGAAGCAAAAGACCAATTCATCACTGCAACTAGAACTTCAAACACCTAATTACTGTATGTCTTTTAAAAACCAACAAGCTTCGAGATGATTGATTTGGTTCAGGTGTGATTTAGAATTTATGGGCAATACAAGAACTGCTGCTAACTATTGCTAACGCTAGTTAGCAGCAGTTTTCTTAACATGGCCGATCACCAAAAACTATCGCCCTCTTAGCAATGTATATACAATACATCGCTACATGGTGATAGTTTCAGGTAGCTGCAGTGAAAACTGCCAGTAACACTAGCGCAAAGGCGATACAAATTCTGACGTTAGCAGGTAACAACTGACAAAAGGCCAAATAACGGCAAAAATACTCTGTTAGTCAGCCCAACGCGACTTTTTTGTTCCTAGAGGCAAAAATAGTCTATAAGTCCACCTTCAATGAAAAAAAAGGAAATAAAACCAATGGAATGCAGAATGGAGCAGCCAGGGCTAAGTGCAGCACAGATCACCACTCCTCCAAAAAAAAAACAAAAGCCCGGATGACCAGCCAGATTCCCATTGGAAGAAGTAATTCATGGCTACATCTATACAAAGAGGCGTATCGCTGTACCAACCAAGTGATGCATCACTTTTCATTGCTCACTCCTTGCAACACCATGTCATTAAAAACCTTGAAAGCACGGACAGTCCCCGGGCCCGGAGACCTCGCTGGGCCTGTGTCTGGGACCCGGAATGGGATGCGGAGGTGCTATGGAGATGCTGGTCTGTGGCGGTAGACATTGTGGTGCGGCGATCACCCTTACCTGGTGGTGACATCTGGTAGCTCGCATGGAGAAACATTGCTGACCTTTGTGAGAAGACCGCCTTGCGCCCCTTGGAGCGGTGAAGGATAGAGGTGCTCCTGCGCACCAACGTAGGGAGGTCTGCATTGCGTACTATGATCCATCACCACAATGCGGTGCACAGAGGAGATTATCAATGGTGTGCAGTGCCTCTCTGCATCACAGGCAGTAGGATGTGGCCGGACGCTGTGGAGGGTGAGGCCCCTGAGCTGTACCAAACTTGTATGGCGGGAGCACTGCAATTTTGCGCCTAAGGGGGCCCTGTTGCCACAACTGCATCGGGAGGTTCCCCAGCCGGCTTGGCAGTGACTGCAGTACCCAGGCTTGTGAAAAACCCACCTAGCTGAGTCTCCTGCTGGCTGAGTCACAGATTTAAAGAGAGTGCAGCGCATTGAGCCCCAGTGTCAATGTCCAGGTGAGGAAAAGGTGAAACACGTAGTGGGGGAGGCCCGGGCGAGTCAGGTCCAGGCTTAGTGCCTGTTGATGATGCCCACCAACCCCCTGCAGTACCACCTAATGGCGGGTGCTGTGTGGCGATGCTCAGCAGGCGTGCCACTGGTGCGCCAAAAAGGAAGCCAAAGGCAAGCCCGTCTATGTCAATCTGGCCCTGTACAGTGCCCAGCACTAGGGATCCTGCCTCTCGGACACTCCACCCCTACTACCCCAGCACTCTACTCGCACTCAACCATAGACTCCATGCTGCTTGTCATCTAGCATCACCAAAGAATACCCTTGCACCCTGTGCTTGTTGGAACTGCAAATGCACCTTCAGCCACATCAGCACACCAGTGTCTCTTGCTGCTCAGCCGTAAACAGCACACCACATCAGCTCAACTCCATCTTCCTCATCGTGCAGTCCCTCCACAAATACGCCACAGACATCTGGGACCTTCTTGACGCCACTTCTTCAGACATCGCCTACTTTACGGAAACCTGGTCTAACCTCTGCTTCGGACCAGACATGGCCATCGCAATTGCCATCCCTGACAGCTACTAAATCACCCGCAAGGACCACCCCAACCATCTGGGAGGAGGCATTGCCATTGTCTACAAAAGCACAATCCGACTGACCATGCACTCTAATGACCCAGTGGTGACCATGGAACACCTCCACTTCCAGATCTGGACAAACCCCAACACCATCCTCTGCGGCACCCTCATCTACTTGTCCCCCGGGCAATGGACCACCATTCACCGATGCCATTGTAGGCCTCACTGCACCCCAGGCTCTCCCATCCACCAACTACATCCTACTCGGAGACCTCAAGTTCCTTGCAGTGCTGTCCAGCACCAAAACCTTCTGAAATGAGGCCCCATGTGTTTACACCATTTTTAGACCAGCTATTTTCTGGTGTTAAAAAACATCCTCTAACTGCAGTTAGAGTCAGTTTTTTGGGTTTGCACCATACAAGAAATTCCTAGTAAATATCGCGAAGTATGGTTAGTGGCAGTTTTTGCACGGTAATGCCTTCCTTACGTCTCATTTTTGTTAAATTCCGCTAACAGAAGTGGCGGTCTTAAAAATTCACGTTTTCGCCAGAAAACTCCCACTAACTGAGGTTAGTGGCAACTTGTAAATAAGGCAAAAAGGAGAAATTATAAATTTCTCTTCGTTTTTTACTCTTTCCATGTGTGCTGCATTCTGCAGCACAAATAGAAGGTGCAAAAAACCATTATTGATTGTTTATGTACAGGTAGGTGTCCCTTCCTGCACATAAACAATCATCCATGCAGTGCAGGCACCCTTGTGACAGGGTGTCACCGTTAACGTGTTTGTTAACTCAATACAGTCACTTCGTATTTTAATACAAGCTGGTTATGGTCACCTCACTGGGGTCACATAAGTCACCTTTTTTCTATTTCTCAATATTTGCGTAAACATAGTAAACATATGTTGTGTTGTGTTAGTATGTGTTTTTATTAAGATTTCTGTATTTACAAATAAATATTTCTCACTTCTGCTGAAGTGAGCATTCACCAATACATTTTCTGGGCTACTTCCTTAACCCCTTCGGCGCTGATGACAAAGCCAGCTCGTCATCAGCGTTACCTGCGCTGCGCGGATGACGAGCTGGCTTTGTCATAAACAAGCCATTTTTGAATTTCTCGCGTACAGCGGGAAAACGCGGTAGCGCGCAAGCGGTTAAAAGTATTAGGTAAATACTATAATGTTGAATTTAATTTAGCCATTTATACTGTATTGCTCTTCTTTTCAGGCTCATGAGAGAGTCATTGCAAAAAATCATATACTTGCAACAGTGATAAACTTTTTCTTGAATGAGTTCCTTGTGAACAATTGTTCCTAGCTGACAAGGTACAAAATCTGTCAGTGGCTGTACACCAAAGTGAAGTAAGGACCCCTAAACCTAGGAATGTGGGTCCCTGAGTGTGGAAGACCGTATGCGTCCTCCTTAAATAAAATGGACAATGTACTGCCCTTCCTCTGATGGCCCCTACTCTGTCACGCTGTTGGAGGAAGCTTTCCATCGACAGAAAGCTGTTGACTTCCAATAGAAAATGAGCATTGCAGTTGGCTGTTGCTGTAGCGTGAAGAGCCAATCGGAGTTTATGGATAGTTGTTGCTGTAGATTTGCACTGGTGGTTATCGCGGACTGTCCTTGCTGCAGCGCGAAATGCAGGACTTGCGTTGCTGGTTACTACAGACAGTCACTGGTGCGAAGAACAGTCGTCCCTAAAGCTTTGCATTAGTGGTCATCATGGGAGGCAGAGTCTTGGCACAAACGTGCCGCAACTTCAGGATTTTCACCTTTTATTGCAGGAGGAGCTTCCATTGACGCCATCCGTGGTTCCCAAGCCAGGATGGTCTAAATCTGGCCTGGAGGGGCTGCAACTTGCACCCACCGTCTTGATGATCTATGAAAACCACAGATCCTTGCCCTATCTGGCACTTACTCCCCTTGATAGTCAAGCCTGACTTCCGCAGGGCCTGAAACACTTCCTGGAAGTTGAACAGGTGGTCCCCCCTCCTCGAGGTAAAGGCAGCAATGTCATCTAGATAGGCAACATTGAAATCCTCCAACCTAACCATGTCCAGTTTGACCAACCACTAGAAGGTTGCAGAAGCATTCTTTGAACCAAAGTTCATCACTTGAAACTGTAAGTAAATGGCCGTCTAGGGTTGAGAACGTAGACCTCCCCTTATCTCCCTCCGTTAAGGCAATCTACCAGAACCCTGACATTAAGTCAAATGTACTCAGGAACTTGGCAGCTCATAAATGGCCAATTAGGTCATCAGCTCATGGGCTGGGGTAAGCCTCAGTCTTAGTGACTGAATTGAGCCCCCCTGTGGTCCACACTGAACTTGAGACCTTTGCTTTGAAGAAGTGCTGTGAAATAAAAAGAAGATTGTGTTTGCGGACTTTAATTAATGGGAAAATGAGCTCAGGATATACTGTCTGTTTGGTTTAATGGTATGGTTCTCTATACCATTTGGTGAACGGTGGATGACCATTACCTTATCCTTTGAGCTATAAACACTTGGATTGGTTTTACTGTTTCACAACTGTGCGCATATGTCACCCAGCCATCCTCCTTATGTATAATATTCAGTTCTGGTGTGGTGCCCTGTAGAGCAGCTTTGGGTACCAGACCCACCGGTTTGGACCACGGGTTGTTGGAGTGTTCAATCACTCTTAACTCTAGCATTTTGGATACCTCATCCTTAATATTGGTCTTCACTTTATCAACCAGATTTTAAACTTTGTTTTTGGCAGGCATGCTTCCTGGGAGGTAGCTTCCACCCCACCTTAACAAGACTGATAGGTCCATGCAGAGGATGACCAAACAGAAATTCAAAGGGACTGAACTCCACTCCCTTCTGAGGCACTTCCTTTAGACACAATGTATGCATGGCAAGAGGATAACCCACTTATGCCTCCTGCATTCTGCTAGGCCCATAATCATGTCTTCTTGGGTCTTGTTATTTATTCTAAAAGTTGTATATAGTGCCAACATGACCCATGCAGGTATAAGAGTGCTTTACAAATGATCACAGAGAGGAGGCATATAGAACCAATAATAGCATAATCAAGACCAGTACAGAGTCTTTAAACAAACCCATTTGTCTGGGGGTGAGTTGAGAACTTGTAGTTTACCCCACACTCATCCCACATGGACTTCTCGTAGTCAGACATGAAGTTGGTACCTCTGTTTGACACACAACCTCCTCGAGGAAAGGCCCACTCTGGTAAATATCCCCATCAGTGCTCTGGCCACTGTAGGCACTGTCCACGACCTCTGAGGAATAGCCTTAGGTACTGTGTGGCATGTTCCACTGAGTCCAGAATGAACCTGCTGCTTAGGGTACTCTTGGGGTTCTGGGGCCCAACGATATCAATGCCCACCCTTTCAAATGGTGTTCCAACTGGTAGTCAGACAAAATATCGAAAACAAAATATCGATATACAATAATATCGATGTTTTAATATCGATGGTATAGTATATCGATGTGCCATAATATCGACAGACAGAATATCGAGATTAAGGTATGTATGTTAGTAATATCGAAATTTTGTTGTTTAGTGTTATGTATTTTATTATGTTGTTTATATGTTTGCTAAATATGTTTAGAAATGTATGTTTGAAAATTAGTAATTATGTTAACATTTTGCGTTTTAGTATTAGAGCGGGTTGTGGGTTTATAGGGGAATAGGGTGGGAAGTAATTTAATAATAATTAAATAATTAATATATATTTTTAAATATTTTTTAATTAATAATTAATTTGTAATTAATTGAAACTAATTAGTTAATTACATTAATTAGATTTAATGTGGTAATATATTTAATTTAGTGTTATTGTTAATTAATAATTAATTGGTAATTAATTAATATTAATTAGTTAATTAAATTAATTAGATTTAATGTGCTAAGATATATAATTTATTGTTATTGTTAATTAAAAATTAATTGGTAATTAATTAATGTTAATTAGTTAATTACATTAATTAGATTTATTTTTGGGTAAAGGGGTATTTTTAGGGTTCAGGGTCAGTTTTTAGTTTTGGGTAATGGGGTATTTTTAGGGTTCAGGGTTAGTTTTTAGTTTTTGGGTAAAGGGGTATTTTTAGGGTTCAGAGTCAGTTTTGGGTTTTTGGGTAAAGGGGTATTTTTAGGGTTCAGGGTTAGTTTTTAGTTTTTGGGTAATGGGGTATTTTTAGGGTTCAGGGTCAGTTTTGGGTTTTTGGGTAAAGGGGTATTTTTAGGGTTCAGGGTCAGTTTTTAGTTTTTGGGTAAAGGGGTATTTTTAGGGTTCAGGGTCAGTTTTTAGTTTTTGGGTAAAGGGGTATTTTTAGGGCACAGGGTCAGTTTTTAGTTTTTGGGTAAAGGGGTATTTTTAGGGTTCAGGGTCAGTTTTTAGGTTTTTGGGTAAAGGGGTATTTTTAGGGTTCAGGGTCAGTTTTTAGTTTTTGGGTAAAGGGGTATTTTTAGGGTTCAGGGTCAGTTTTTAGTTTTTGGGTAAAGGCGTATTTTTAGGGTTCAGGGTCAGTTTTTAGTTTTGGGGTAAAGGGGTATTTTTAGGGCACTGGGTCAGTTTTTTGTTTTTGGGTAAAGGGGTGTTTTTAGGGTTCAGGGTCAGTTTTGGGTTTTTGGGTAAAGGGGTATTTTTAGGGTTCAGGGTCAGTTTTTAGTTTTTGGGTAAAGGGGTATTTTTAGGGCACAGGGTCAGTTTTTAGTTTTTGGGTAAAGGGGTATTTTTAGGGTTCAGGGTCAGTTTTTAGTTTTTTGGTAAAGGCGTATTTTTAGGGCACAGGGTCAGTTTTTTGTTTTTGGGTAAAGGGGTATTTTTAGGGTTCAGGGTCAGTTTTTAGTTTTTGGGTAAAGGGGTATTTTTAGGGTTCAGGGTCAGTTTTGGGTTTTTGGGGTACAGGGGTACAGTGTAAAAATTAAAGTTAAATTACATTTAAATTAAATTAAATTAATTAAATTAAATTAAATTAAATTAAATTATATTTATTTTAATTAATTTACATAAAAAATTATTATATACTTACCAATACTTATGTTGTAATGGTATGCGTTGTAAAAGTATCTGCGTTGTAAAAACATGCGTTAATATTTGTAAAATTATATGTATTTTTAAATTATTTTTACATTATTATTAATACATTTACAAAAACGATATTTTTTATTTCGATATTTTGGTACAACGATATTATTTTTTCGATATTTTTGTACTTACCATTATGTAGATATAACTTCGATATTTTTGATTTCGATATTTTTGTGTCGATATTTTTGTATCTCGATAATGTGTCTTTCGATAATATGTCAGTGATCCGTTCCAACTAAATTGAGTGGAAGCCTTCTGCTTTGCCCTTGACTTCCCAGTGGTCTGGCTGGTGTAAAAAGACCCGTAGAATGCATTTGAGGTTGTCTTCAACCAGGGCCAATAGAAGTGGGTAACAAAACTTGCAAAGGTTTTGGCTTACCCAAGATGTCCTTCACTGGGTATGTCATGAGCCAGACACAGTAGGAAGGCCCTGTAGCACTGGGGAACCACTAACACAGGTTGCTCCAGGTTCAGGTAACATGGGCTCACTATACAGGAGATTCTTTTCCCAATAGATTATGTGATAATCAGATGCCTGGGCCTCAGCCTGTTGCCATAGGCCTTCAAGAGTAGAGAACTATTTCTGTGCCTTGCAGAAAGCTGTGCGGGAGGACCCTCTTCAGTCTGCCAGTTGGCCAGCTCAGTTAGGTTTTCCAGGGCAGCAATTTCTTCCCCTGTAAGTACCAGAGCGTCACCCTCAGGCTTCGCCTCCCCCAGGCTGTATCAACTTTAAGGCAGATTTCCCATGCCATCTGACCTTCTTTTTGGCAGGCAATTGAGACATTTGGCCACACTACATGTTCTCATGACTTCCTTTTTGGGTTGCCATGGACCGTGTGGTCAGGCACACCCACTCTGGGAACCCTAACTCCTCCAAGTGAGACTGGAGATCCATCTCTGTCCAGATGGTGTGCTCCATGTTATTTGCAAGTGGACAACTGGACTCACAGCCACCCTTAAGGAATCTGAGACCATTCACCCCTATTAAAAGGGAACAAGAGCCACAGGGTGATGGGTCTTGTGGTTCTCAGCTGTAACACCTGGTGGAACATATTGGGGATTACCTGCTCTGAGGATACCACATGACACCTAACAGTGGCCATGCTGGCCCCTGTGTCTCTCAGAGCCTCCAGCCTATGCCCATTGACGGTGATCCACTTCCTATACATTTTAGTATTGCTAGGCATTCGGGCATGTGGCACGATCTTTCTGTCACCTCAGAATGCCAGGGTAACCTCTGCACTACTCCATGCTAACTGGGGCACCCTCCTGCCTAAGCACAACATGTACCATCCCCAGGGTCTGCTCACCAGTTGGGAGCTTCTGCCTTTTCAGGCAGCTAGGTCCACACTTCGCGTGCCCATAGCTGTCATACAGAAAACACTCAGGGGCAAAGTGTCCTGAGGGCTTCTTCTCAGGGAACCATCCCTTCTTTTGGTTAGGATTGGGTTGTGAATCATTCGCCTGACAAGTCTTTTGGGGGGCGTGAATAAATAATTCCTATTGAAAGTTTGCATTAAAATTTGTTGCAACAGACGAAATGTGTTTAAACAGGCAGTAGCAATAATGTACCAATGAATAACCCAACTGGTGAAATGACCACTATAAAATGGATGCCGTTTTTGATGAGTATTGATGGCATTTCAGTAGTCCTACCTTTATCTTTACTATTGTGCACTACATGGTAGTCGTGATAACAAACATACTCTGACCCATAAGCAAGGATCGGCTGCTCCGAAACGCGTCAGGCGTTTTCACTGTATGTAACAATAAAGTATTATTCTCACTGAAGGAGTTGGGCTCAGCATTGGTTTCTTTACCGGAAAACTAAAAGACGGATACTCGAGGTACGGGACCTCGCAGTGAGCCTGCCGCCACATTGTGGCAGGAAACCCACAAAACTACTGGCTTCATGTTTATGGAATTTCCAGCCCGCCACAGAGTCGTTCTCAAAGGATTTCAGGACATTTGAAGGTACCGTGAAGCTTGCATGCGATCAACAGAGTCAGAGGACGGCAGGTTAATCGGAGCGATTAGAGGAGCCTGTGTTAGTTATAAGCTGAACTAACGCAAATTGACTCCCGGAACCAGCGTAGCTGCACAAGTTCAGCCACAGTTGAGTACAGTGCGTAAGTAGGCTTGCAAATGCGAGCAGAGGAAGTATTGAATAACTTCTCTCATATTTAGCAGTATGATAGTGAATAGAGAGGCAAAGACACGTAAATCAGCAGAGTTGCTTTTTGTACCTATTCTCACAGATGCAATTGACGAGACAGGCCAATTAGGAGGGCTGGCAATAGATTTCAAACAAAAAAACATTCATGGGACAAACTGTGGAAAGCTGCGAAATCAGAACAGGCCAAGTGGTGGGAGGCAAGAGCTCTGCAGAAATATGTGGACTGTGAGACGGTCTCCAGGGGTTTAAGAATTTTGATTACCCGCACATTTAATGACCCAGATCCCGACCTGATTGATGAATGGGCTACCAACAATCACAAATGCTCCACCATTATGTTAAAATTGTTGATAAAATATGCACTGAAAGACACACAGAGGTTGGCACTGGAAATTGAAAAAATGACTAAAATATTGAAAGAAAAGTGTATGGATGATGAATTCGATTTGTAAATTAACAAATTAAACACAAGATTGGAACAAAGCTTGTGGATGGAAAATAATCATTTGAAATGTAACGCCAATAAGACGGAAATTCTACCCATGGGTAAAAATGTCGACTTCAGCCCTAGTAAATGGTGGCCAGAGGATTCCCCCGCGCCGCCCCATGCAGTGGAAGTAGCTAGAAATCTGGGGGTCCTCTTCGATTCCGCACTTTCCTTCGACTATCACGTGAGGAATGTGGCAGGAAGCTGCTTTAGTATTATAAAATCTCTAAAGAAATTTTTTGACTTCCTTCCCACTGACTCAAGAAAGGCGGTGGCTGTAGCCCTCATACTTTCCCGTTTGAATTATTGTAACGGCCTGATGGCTGGGGTAAAAAAGGTCACGTTAAAAAAACTGCAGAGCGTGCAACACACGGCTGCTAGATTGGTGCTTAAATTACCCAGAAACTCATCCGCATCTACAGCCCTTAGGACTTTGCATTGGTTGCCCCTGCACAAACGGATTTTGTTCAAAATCCTGCTGACCACCTTCCGTGCTCTCAGTAACATGGGCCCAAGGTACCTTTCAAGACGATACACTCGCTACAATCCCACCAGAGTGTTGAGATCAGTAGGTTGTAACCTAATTAACATCCCCAAATTCCATTACAAAACTAAGGGTGGGAAGACCCTTACTGTTTTGGCTTCCATAGCTTGGAATGCCATGCCTAAAGAGCTTAGACTCTTGGATGAAGAGAGTTCTTTTAGGAGACAACTAAAAACTTGGATTTTCAATTTACCTGATGTCTATGTAATGGCCGCCATCTAGTCCTCACGAATGTGATCGTAGTCCTCCTTCAGCGCCAGGATGCTCCTTCCGGAGCGACAGTTCGCGCTATATAAATACTGCATACAAATACAAATACAAATACCTCTGTTCAATCAGCGCAGTCTGGAGTAAAATCCAAAAGTTTAATGGCAAAAGGGAGACAAAGATTGGGAAATCTGGCATCCCAGAAAACACAAAGGTTGGGGACATGGATGAGGAGCTAGAGGAGACAACATGCAGGGTGCAAAAAAAGCAATTTAGATGGCTACATGGGAATGACTACAAGACGCAAATCAGCGACAAAATGAAGAACGCTCTGACTGTCTTAAATGTATCTGATTTTAGATTTTTTGAATGTCAGATTGATGTTTTATCTCTGAGCCTGTTGTTCTGTCCAACTATTAGATTTAATTACACTGCTAGTAGGATTGATTTATTGCAGTCCACTAGAAAACTTAAATTAAAAAAAGTGGTATGTAAATAAAACAGCAAGTGTTCCATTAAGTGGTATGGAATCCAATCTCACAATAGAAGATGTAGATCTTTTACATACGATGAGAACATTGGAGGGAGGTGAAGGATTGATTGATAACCCAATGTTAAGTTTGGTTAGAGAGGATTTGGAAATTGATTAGGCCGTTCGAAGTGGGTTTAGACCAAAATCTATGTTTTTACCTCAAATACATAATGATGCAATTAAGGTGTTGGAAAAAGGTGTAAAAAAATAATAAGAAAATTGTATAAGAGCAAAAAAATCAAACAGAGCAATCTGACTGTAGAACAACAAAAGTGGATAAGAGAACTACAAGAGAATAAAACAATAGTGCTAAAGAAATCTGACAAGGGTTGAAATGTGGTTGTCTGGCCCTTGAAAATGTATCTCAAAGAGGGCATGTGGCAACTGGATGATGTAAGTAACTATCAGAAAACAGATCGAACTAGCTAGGAGATGAGCAATGAAAGATTTTGGGCAAATTTGAATGGATGAAAGAACAGAGGTTTAATAGCTAATGAGGAACACACATTTTTAAACTGTGAATATCCAAAATTAACAGCAATTTATATGCTGCCTAAGATACAGAAGAAATAAGAAGATTCGTCAGAGATCTATTGGCTCATCCATGGGCAGCATGTATGAGAACACTTCCAAGTACATAGATTATTTTTAAGACCTTTTGTACAATTGCTTCCATCCTATGTCAGAGACACAGGTGATTTCTTATGACTTGTTAGCGCCATAGTATGGGAAAAGGATCTGTTGTGAATGACATTAGATGTAAATAGCCTATACACCTGTATACCTCATGATTTAGGCATGAAGGCATGCCACTATTTTCTAAGAGAACGATCTGTGTCATATTTGTTACATACTGAAATGTTGATGGACATGATGTATACTTGTCTGACTAACAATTGTTTCATTTTCAATCATGAAATTTACCGGCAAACCCAGGGAACGGTAATGGGAACCTGCTTCGCCCCAGTTACGCTGGTTTGTACCCGGGCTGGTGGGAGAAGCAGGTGGCCAATAACATCAAGGCATTTGACCCGCATGTCGTCATCTGGGTAAGATATATTGGTCATATATTTTGCATTTGGAGAGGAATGGAAACTGATGCCATTGACATTGTAGAAGCCCTTAATAGAAATTAAATGGATCTGAAATTTACAAGTGAAGTACACCCAAAGGAAATTAAATTTTTGGATGTAAAAATTAGTGTGATGCATAAAAGACTGAAAACTATGCTATTTCGTAAACAAACAGTAGCTTACAGCTTATTGCATGTGGATAGTTGTTACCCCAGAAATTTATTAACAGCACACCTTATAGGGAGCTTCTCAGGACTCACAGGAACTGTAGCTCAGATGGAGCATTTCAGGAAGAAATGATTGTGGTGAAAGGGAGATAGAAGGAAAGAGGTTATTCGGACAATATAATAGATCAAGCCCTAAATAAGGTAAAAACAATGAAAAGAGAAGATTTATTGAATGTAAAAATTAAAGATGATGAGGAGGAGGAACCGATTAGCTTCATTACAACCTTCTGTAATTAGGCATGGGAGGTTAAAAGATGCCTCAAGAAATTCTGGCAGGTTCTAGGAACCGATGATACATTGAAGAAATATATAGGTCATAATCCTAAAGTCACATTCAGGAAATGTGCATCAATAAATGACATTTTGAGCTCCAGTACAATACAATCTATAGGAAAACCACATCAAATAAAAGGTTTTTACATCTGTGGTGAGTGTAATGAATGTAAATGTAGCACTAGCTGCAAACTAGTGGAACTATCTAAACAGTTAAAACCGTTTGCTATAAATGAACATCTTACATGCAATACAGACTTTTGCGTTTACGCATTAATGTGCCCATGTTCTCTGGTTTATATAGGGAGCACTAATCACAAAGTCAAGAAAAAATATTGGAGCACCTGAGAGCAATCACAAGGGAGGATAAGCAGTATCCTGTAGTTAGACATTTTAAAGAATTTCATAACAAAGATTCTAGACTTTTGAAATATTGTGACATAGATAGAATTCAGATCTCTGAGAGAGGGGTAAACAGAGTTAGGGATTTGAGACGTCTGGGAACAAGATTTATTATAAAATATGAAACAAGCGTCCGATTGGATTGAATAATGATGAAGAACTGTCTGTCCACCTTGGCTAATATCACAATTGATGTGACTGTATCTGGAAAGCAGTATTTAATTACGGGTCTCTTTCTTTCTCATGATGTATAAGTTTGTTGATTCTAATGGTAATAGGGATCCTTATGTGAGCATGCGCATTTTATTATCTTGTAGGAGACTTGACCGCCAACATGTTAAGAAGAGGAGGCACAAAAAAGGCTAAAATATCTGGGTCGTGGTCTAAACTAAGAAGCTGAGTATTTAATGTTTGAACAACAATGTACTAATAAGTGCCCACTTGGGCAGAATTGAGATTGGCCAAATGAACATTATATAAGAGATTGAGTGGCCCACTGGGGCAGTATTGTATTATGTAACACATAGACAATACGGTGGAAGGTTTTGGTACTGTAAACAATTGATCAATCAGATTATGTGGTCAATGTAATATTGCGTTATACATAATGTATTTAGCGGTATGTTTTGTAACACCTTGAATAATTAAATCCTATTGAAAATGTGCATAAGAATTAGTTGCAACAGATGAAATATGTTTAACCCCTTGCATGCTGCGCACATTTTTGCGCTATGTGGGCGATTTGAATAGTAGGCGGGATTTGGATGGCCCCTGACTGTCCGCCGCACACATCCACCGTGAAGTCGGATGGCTGGGGGCCGTCCGAAGCATGCAAGGGGTTAAACAGGCAGTAGCAATAATGTACCAATGAATAACCCAACTGGTGAAATGACCATTATAGAATAGATGCAGTTTTTGCTGAGTATTGATGGCATTTCAGTAGTCCTACCTTTATATTTACTATTGTGTACTATGGGGTAGTGGTGATGACAAACATGCTCTAACCTGCTTGTTTCTAGTCCAGGGAGGACCCGGCTTGGCAGTTGGGGCTGGACTGTTCCCATGAAGAACAAGGTCAAGATTGATTTGCATATGGCTGGGTCCAAACTGGGGTGGCGTAATAAGCAAAAGAACAAAAGATGTAACCCAGATTTCCTGATTGGGGGCGAAAGTTGGATTCATTCAGCATTCCGGCCATCATTTGTTGCCGCAGCACTCATCTTTAAACCTAGCATGCTAGGTGAGAGTCCCTTCCTCTCCTCCCTAGAAGTAAAACAGAAAAACAGGTATCACGTAATGCAGATAAATGCTGTACATAACAAATGCACATCAAATTCAAACTAAAACAGATCTACATCAATCCAATTGAGCATGTAACTCTTCATCCGAGTTAAGACTGTAGGGTTTTTTGAATCCAGCTAAATGATAAGCTTTGATTCAAGTTTCATTATTGTTGCTGTCCTGTCTCCACCCCTGGGATCCAATCTAACATGATCTACACCGAGGAATTTCAGCTGATTCCTGTCACTGTAGTGATATGTCTCAAATAGAGGGCCACCAGGTAATGCTTGTTGGGATTTGTAATGGCCCTGGTGTGCTCTAAAATCCTCGTACATACATGATGTATCATTCTGTCCACATACCGGAGGTCCCAGGGACGCTGAAGTATGTACTCAAAAAAAGTTTGCTGCAAGTGATAAATTGTGTTATGTGTCTACGTCTAGTGGTGTAGGTGATGAAATAGTATTTACAGTTACTGGAATGTTTGCAAGTTTGCACTTCCCACAGGTACAACAACCAGTGAGCTGGCGCCCCAATGTGCTATGTGGGCCTCTTCCAATACCCCTGCATCAGTCTTGAATAGCATGTCTCTGAGAGATCTGTTTCTGCCATATGTGATGCTGGGTGTATTGCTGATTGTCTCCCAAATTACAGTGTCATATCAAAGGAGAACCAAGTTTTTCGCCACTTACGGTCCCGATTTACTGTTAAATATGGTAATTATTCAGGTGGGGGTATCTTCGCTGGACTCATTGTTCTTACTATTGGCCACAAAAAAGTTCTCAGTCCTAGACTTTGTGGTAGCTCTTCAGATAGCCTTATCCAAAACCAATTTGGGATTACCCCGTTGGGTACAACATTGCATCACGGCTTTCTTGCTCAATCAAAAAAGTGGACTTGTCACTGCAGTTTCTTTTAGCAGACACTAGTTCACCGTATGGGATGCTCCACTTCAGCTGACTAGGGAGGCTGCTTAAGCCATGGAGCAAACTGTTGCCTGCCTTGAGTTTTCGGTGTGATTTGGAGGTGATAGTGTTCTGCATTATGCAGACCCCAACGGCCAGGAATAAGATGTGCTCCGTGCTCATATTGGAAAAAAATTCTAAATTCAAGTTATTGTCATTCAGATAGCCCCATCAAGCTCATTGCCGTGCAAAATTAAAAAAAGGTCGTTAACAAACCAAACCCAAAATATAATCTTATCCTTGTCCCCAATGAATTTGGGTGCAGTAAAGCACTCCGTTTGTTTTCAACAATTTTTTGCAGCGTCGTGTCACCCGCCTACCACAGCTTCACTATCAGGCGCTGCACTTTATCTCATTTATAGATACTGAGCACACAAGACTCGTCAGTTTTATTGCATGTACACACCCGTTGTAGTAACCATGACAGTGCCAAGACAAATGATTGTGAATATATTATTATGACTACAAACATGCCAATACCTGATCGTGCCAAACTCAGACCAAGTAGTCCTGTGTGCCGTACCATTCTAGGTGCTATGTCTTCGTTTGAATTATGTTGGGAGCCATTATTTCATGTTTACACACCCTTTGAAATAAGTAGTGGCTCCTCGAGGTAGTGCTGCGGGTCGGTGAGGCGGGGCGGGGAGGGGAAGGATGGGGGGTAGTAAACTCCGGCATGCGGCCCAACGGATGTAAGTAAAGAAATACATAAATAAAACAAATTACTTTGCACACGCTACATCACCATTTGGCATTGCAGCGTGCGCAAAGTAATTTGTTTTATTTATTTATTTCTTTACTTACCTCCATTCGGCCGTATGCCGGAGTTTACTACCCCCAACCCCGCCTAACCGCCCGCAGCACTCTCTCGAGGAGCCGCTACTGTTTGAAATAAGTTTATGTGCTGACTTTTTTGCCATTACCTGTACACTGCCCTGAATCTATGCACACCAGTGGCTTTGCTTGCCTGATGCATGTGTTTACAATATTGATTATGTAGTAGACCTCTGCATTTGGATACAACAATATATATTAGTAATAGATTGCATTTCAGAATGTGACGGTAAAGCACAATGTTAAAACAGCATCATTCCTTTCGCTTTTGTGCACTCTAAGAGGACTGATACCTTTACTTTTTTGGCTTCTCTATACTGGAATGCCAGTCCTCTATTTATGTTTTCTTTTATTTTCAAGCATTAGTTGTATGTATATATGTGGTTGGTTTCACTGACCCCCATGCGTGGAGCCGGAACACGTTGCAAGGGCTGGAGCACTTTCATTAAGTCCTTGGAATTAATTGATAACATTGTGCATGATAGAGTTACCAAAGTAGCACTCATTTATAAAACCTTACTTTCTCCAAATGAAATTTAAACTAAATATTCTTTGGCATTATTATGGGAAGATGATTTGCCCGTTTCCTTCTCTCCCCAATTCTGGGATAAAATATGGTTTAAACTATTTAAAATTTCCAAAGCTGCTCATATTACCCAGTCACTTTTTTCATTTACCATAGAGCTGTCATTACACCAGAACTTGTGGCTAAATTGGATACCTCTGCTTCACCTTTATGCTGGTCCTGTACGATAAAATAATAGATCATTATTACATATGTTATATAATTCTTCCCATGTTAAGGCTTTGTGGAATTTAGTTTTATCTATATGCATACAATGTTTTCAGTTTAATATTCTGTTTACATTACAGAATATCTTCCTATGCTCTTTATCACCTAGCGTTGAACTTCTGTCCCGTCGACCAAAACTGTTTGTGTCCACTCCACGTGCTGCCACTGCTTGCCGCTTTTACCAGGTTCTGCCCATTTGATTTTGCTACTGCTTCTGCCTAGCTTAGCTAACTTCTGTTAATTTGTCCCTGTTTTACCTTGGGTACTTCTATTTATTTTTGCCCCCCCCAATACTTCCTTCCACAGCTGGATTAAAGAGACACAGACCTTCAATACCACCCAACCCAACCCCACAACCAACTTGTAACAAGCAGTCCAGAATTTTACCACCTAGATCACTAACGTCGCCCCTATCAAACCAGCCAAGACCTGCAGACCCACCACACAAGCCATGTGGTGCACACCAGAACTCAGAACAACGAAACACAGATGCAAACAACTGGAGAGAAGATGGCCCACCAGCAGAGACACCACCGACAAAGCCACCTTTAAGTGAGCCCTCAACAAATACCACCAATGACTGAAAGACATGAATAAAGATGCCCTTGCTAACAAAATCAAAGCAAGAGCCAACCACACCAGGCCACTGAGAGCACAATCCCTCCTTCACAGCATCTCTGCGACGCTCTTGCGAACCATTTCAACAACAAGATATTCACCATCTGTAAGAACTTCAAGCTCCAATGCACAGTATAGGAACAGGTCACCACAGTCTTTATTAACTCTATCCACTGGGGAGCACCCATGGACCCATGCCCCCACCGCCCTTTCAACCTCGGAGGCAAGAATATCAGCAACCATCTCACCACCAATTAACCAAAGTTGGGTGAAATAGAGTCATCAGGCGCTCACATAAATGTACACAAAAAGCTTTGTAACACGAAAGATATATAAGGCCAGTTACAAATATCCTACTGTGCATCCAGAAGAGGAGAATATTCACCCAATACCTCCTAATTACTCAATCTAAAATTGAACAAACAATTTAACAATTTCTGAAGCACACGCCAATTACTAAACAAATGATAATACAGTAATGTAAAAAGAAAGATGAATTTTCGTGTTCCTGGGCTTGTCCAGTCTTTTTATTATTTTCACTTATTTCAATGTCTTCCACTCCCTTACACCAATGCGTTTCGTCATATACGGGTGTGACCCCACGACTTCCTCAAGGCTTAATGATATCTTTCACAAGGCTTTTCTCTCACTTGCATCAGAGTTCACTATACGAGCTCCATTCACCTGATCCGGTGGTAGGCGAGGGAGAAAGTGAATACAGGTTTTCCCGTACAGCAGGGACCGGTGGGCAAACTCGGAAGGATTTGTTCGGGTTTGGGGAATTGTAATTGGATTTTATTGGTGCGATAGCCCGCGGATCCATGTTACCACATTTTGGCTTTACAAATCATATTGACTTGGAATTATTATATGAATGGAACTCACTGCACCACATCGGGATCCAGTGAGACGCCCTCAGATGGCCAGCATCATTCCTCATGAGGCAAACTAAGAGAATCCACCTACCACCCTTTGCCTGAAAACCCAAGAGCACCATCTGTGGCATCCCTTAAGGTTTATCCCTCAGCCCCACCCACTTCAACACCAACTTGACGCCTCTGGCTGACATCATCAGAAACCACTATCTCAACATTATATGCTACGCCAAGGACACCCAGCTCATCCTCTTGCTCTCCACAGCCCCCACCAACATGAAGACCAACTTCTACAACTGCATGAAGAATGTAGCCGACTGGATAAAGGCCAACTGTCTGAAGCTCAACACATATAAGACCCAGGTCTGATCTTTGGCAACAACGCCTCCCCTTGGAATGACACCTAGTGGTCTGCTGAACTCAGACCCACTCCAATACCAACGGACCCCGCCCTCTACCTCAACATCATCCTGAACAGCAAATTCACCATGAAACGACAGATCAATGCAGTTGTCTCTGCCTCCTCCATGCTCTCCACATGCTCTGAAGAATCCTGAAATGGCTCCCAGTGACACAAGATAACCGTCACTCAAGCCCTAGTCACCAGCTAGCTGGATTACGGCAATGCACTGTATGGAAAAGCCACCACAGAACTCTTGAGGCAACTTCAAATGATACAGAACCCAGCAGCCAAATTTATCCTCAACCTGCCCAAGTGGACCCACACCATCTCACACATTAGGAACATCCACTGGCTCCCCATCCAGAAAAGAATGCTAATTCAACATATATTGACAGAAGCCTACAAAGCCTTCCTTGACCTAGGACCAGGATACAAATAACCACTTCCTGAACTTCCACCAACCATCCAGAGACCTTCGCTCCACCTCCATTGCCCTAACACTAACAATGCGCATCTGCCGAAGCCACAGCGGAAGTCATTCCATCTCCTACCTCGCAGCCAAGTCAGGAAATGGCTGTCCCCTCCATCTCTGGACATCACCCTCACTAGCAGAATTCAGGAATAGACTCAAGACCTAGCTTTTTTACTGAGCTCAGCAACCTAGCACCTGGATACCCTCACAGTTGATAGGCAATGTTTTATAAATACTGATTGATTGACTGTTAGATCTTCTCATTGCACTTGCATTTAAAATGATAGTTTTTTTGTTGGAAAGATTTTTCTAAATTATCTGTGCTTACATGATGGAACTTTGTATGTGACTAACATAGAACACATACAATTCCTTCTTCTACTCTATATGAAAAATAAGATTACATCAGACCGATAGATGAAAAGGAATTACTGAAATCCCCTGCAAGTATGTATTGTACTTATATTTCTAGTTTTTTTAAATGGTATTCGCTAACAACAGAGCAAAAAATCCCTCAAGCAAAAGCAAAGCGCTAATCTTTGACACAGGCTCCATATAGCAAACCTATAGAAATGTTTTACTTTATCACAAGAGTGGTGGCACAAACAGTGATGCAATCCACCGCAGACATTTTTCTTACCAGCCTTGGGTACAAACAGTACCATATATTAGGGACTTATAGATAAGTTAGCTTATTAGCAAATCACTTACATTGTTTTAAGGGTTAGATACATGCACTGGGGCCTGGATAGCAGATCTCACACCAGTACCAAATAATCAAAAAGTGCGGGTGAACCCACAAAAAGCCATTGTCTTATGAATGGGGATCTGATAATGGACAACTGTATTCATCTAGTGACTCTATTTCTTTCTCTGGTAAAATCTTGAGTGCTTATAAATTGGACAAACAGTGGTATTTGTACAATGTAAAAAGTGGACCTTGCCATGCCTTTATCATTGAATGTCATTTATTTAATGCACTACACACGCCTGGACGAGCTGGCTTTAAACAGTGGCAGCCACTATCAAGGTATTTTCTGAATCCTTGGTGAAGCAACAAAAACTTCTCCAAAACAATATCATATAATGAATTGCAGTCCGTCCATGATATATAAATTGTTCTGTTCCAGACCAATGCTTTTTAAAATGTATTTATCCAAAGTACACAAATATATTCCATAAATCTTTTTTCTTTTATATATGAGCATTTTATACACAGAAACAAGAACATATATTAGAATATTTTCATGTATTAAGTTGAAAAGCACCCACAAAAATACTGTAATTAAACAATAACATACAAAACATAAAGTGTAACACAGTGCAAATAACAAAACTCGCAAACCATCTTAAAAAACAAAGTTATGTGTATATACGCGTAACCTGGTAATGATGGTCTATCCTCCCCCATTTTGTTCTTCCCCTTTGCTGTAGAATTAAAGAAGCCAGTCTGAGATCCTATTTTGGAGTAAGGATTTACCCAGGATGGTTCTATAGTAGTATAAAGGGTTTGGATATACAGACATCCAAGGAGGTATGTCAGGGTTGTTAAATAATTTACTTTGGGTACAGAAGTCAGTTTATAATATGACTACGGCCGTAGATTTAATGGACACTTGTTAATTCCTCCACAGACAGTGAATATCGCTCTGTGCAAAACTGAGCAATAGGAATCCCAATTCTAATATAGATGTGTTTTGATCTCTTTGTATAGGTTGCACACACTTTTGTTTAGTCCTGATGAAGACCCCAGATTGACATATCAAGTTTATGCGAGACAAGAAGGGGTCGAAACATCGACGTGTTTATCAAACGTCTTAGCCAGTGTGAAATAGGCGACTGTACAATTCAACTGTAATATTTTGACACATGATCAGTAATTAGGAATAGGACGTGATATGAATAAGTTAATGTTATCATTATTATTTGTGTGTATTGTGATGTGATGTGACTTGTATATTTATGTAATCTTTATATTCTAAATGTTTGTAATGTGATGTGATTTATATATGTCACCCCCTGTATATTGTATATATTATTTTTGTACGTGTGTGTATACACTATAACTTTAATATAAATAATTTTTTACTATCAGAAATATTTGGGAGAATCTTTCTTTGGAATTGACAACCAACTTTTGGAATTTATATTGTATGTCACATTGAATGGGTAGCCCATTATAGGGGGCTTGATTTGATTATCAATGTTTTCTGTGAGAGATAGTAGCAGAACCATTGTTCGTTTACTGCATATTAAAGCTAGGACAATACGAAAGCAAGTGAACAATACACATACAGGGCAAAAAAAGACATTCACCAAAAAACTCAACAACAATTTTTCATTCTATACTTATGTTTGAATAAATCAGATGTTCAACATTAGTGTTTTCATGAACAGAAATGCGCTGGCGCGCATTTCGGAAGTAACTAAAAGATGAGCATATCCTACATCAGGGCACTGTCTGTATGAAACATGTTCAGTGGCAGAAAGCCATCTGCATGGGATGCACTCTCACTTGTTGTATGACTGCACATGGTGCTCAACACAATCTACCAACCAGTGGTCTGGAGAACAGAGAAAAATTGAGAATAAGTACACCAAAAACTATTAAAAAGAAAGGGCATAAGTGGAGCCAAAGGAAACAAGGAGGAGTCATGCTGTCTTACAGAGCGATGTATGTCTAAGATTAAAAGAAGAATGGGCCCCATAGTCATTAAGATAAGGAACCCATGTTAGAATGAGAACACCTGAGTTAAGGATGTGCCACGGGTGCCAATTATCTGGCGGAGTTTGTTTATAAAATTGCAGTGTCTTGTAATGTATACCAATTTCATATCGTCCACAGTGGTTTTATGTTGAAAAAGAGACTCCCTATTGTAATATTTGGCCCTCTTGTAAGAGTCCTTAATGAGTCTATGAGGGTATTCTCTACTGAGGTGTTTATGTTTGAGTTATTTAACATTCTGGTCAAAATCACTCACATTAATGCAGTTTCTGAGCAATCTCTGAAACTGACTAAATGGTATACGGTCTCTTTGGCATCTGGGGGCAGTAGCTCTCATAATGCAAAAACATGTTCCTTGCTGTGGGCTTAGTGTACAAATACACTTGAATCTCCTGATTAGCAGTGTAAATCCATATATCTAGGAACTCAATCCTTTCTTTGCTAGTTTTGAGACTGAATTTCAAATGGAGGTCACACAAGTTGATCCATAAAAGAAATTTGTTGAGTTGCTCTTCTTGTCCCTTCCATATGAAGAAAATATCATCAAAGACCCAGTGCCTTTGGTGGATATTTTCTGCAAAACGAGTTATCTCATTGAAAATGAATTGTTCCTCGAGACCCAAAATGTAGATATTGGCCACTCTGAACTTGTTTGAAGATGGAGCTAATAAATTCAAAGTAGTTCTCTTGCAGCACTATAGCCAGGCATTCCAGAATGAACATATGATCGTCTTGGCTATCACTTCTTTCCAAGGTAATTTTGACTGATTCCAAGGCTCGCGGGATGTTAGTATATAATGTCTCGATAGCCATCGTGACAAGAACATTGGTGTTAGGATTGAATGAAATGCCTTCAATCTTGGATATGAGATGTCCAGTGTCTTTGACATAGGCAGGTAAAGTCAACACCAAGACTTCTGGATCAATATGTATGGTCCACATATACTCTGGCAGTATTCTCCAGCATATCTAGGCATGTAGTTATAGTAGGGATGTTCATATCTCAGGTTAGGCATACTTTTTGTACTTGTTACATTTCCATCTTTCCGCATTAGATTTCACTGTGGACGCATGACCTCATATATACGCCATAGAAATTTTGAAGATTCCTTTTCCACGTGCCCTTGATTGTTCATCTCTGAGAAAGCGGCTTACCAGTAGGTCTTCAAGAACCTACGGTGTTTTACTCATCTGAATCTTTTGAAACTTTGGGTGTTGTTTCTCATTCTAACATGAGTTCCTTATCTTTATGGCTACTGGGCACATTCTGCTTCTAATCTTAGACACTCATCGCTCTGTGAGACAGCATGACTCCTCCTTGTTTCCTTTGGCTTTGTTTGTGCCCTTGCTTTTTTAATAGTATTTGGTGTATTTATTCTCAATTTTTTCCTGTTCTCCAGACCACTGGTTGTTGAGCACCCTGCGCAGTCATACAACAAGTTATAGTGCATCCCATGCAGATGTCTTTCTGCCACAGAACGTGTTTCAAACAGACAGCGCACTGACAAAGGATCTGCTCATCTTTCAGTTACTTCCGAAACGCGCGTCAGCGTATTGCTGTTCATGAAAACACTAATGTTGAACAATTGACTTATTTAAACATAAGTATAGAATGAAGAATTGATGTTTCCTTTTTTTGTAAATGTCTTTTTTTGGTCTGTATGTGTATTGTTCAATTGCTTTCGTATTGTCCTAGTTTTAAGATGGTTTGCTAGTTTTGTTATTTGCAGTTACACTTTATATTTTGAAAGTTATTTTTTAATTACAGTATTTTTATGGGTGCTTTTCAACTAAATACATGAAAATATTCTAATATATGTTCTTGTTTTCTTGTTACTATGTATAAAATGCTCATATATAAAAGATTAAAAAAATATTGAATATATTTTTGTACTTTGGATAAATACATTTTAAAAAGCATTGGTCTAGAACAGAACAATGTATATATCATGGACGGACTGCAATTTATTATATGATATTGTTTTGGAAAAGTTTTTGTTGCTGTTGACAGTGTTATTTCCCTGCTTCCTTCTCCAAACCCATTCAGGTTAGTCAGGGACGCTCTTTGTTTTTCAGTAAGATCCTCTGAATCCTTACCTGTTAGAGTTGGAGTCAGGGGCATCAGCCATCACATGTCTTTGATTTATGTATTTAATTTATTTATAAAGTTTTATATCGCGCAAAGTAACAGAGAGACATGTATAAAAATACCAAAACATCATAAGGAGGTAACATGGTAAGGGAGAGTCTCTAGAAAGAAGAGCACAAGTTCCCCATACACAAAAAAAGTAAAATAGAATAAGTGTATAATCTGTGAAAAATAGGCAAGGGTGCAAGCTAAGGGGTAAATCCTGCCCGGCATAAATGTGTCCATCAGTAGCCTTTTTACTTATTTTTCGGATTAAGCAGTTGAGTGGTTCATTTTGATTTCAGGGGGAAGTGCATTCCAGATTCTTGGGCAATACCTGAGAAGGCTCGGTTATGTGTTTTCTTTTAGCAAAATTTTGGTGGTTTCAGCAGTAGGGAACTAGTGCTTATAAATGCTCCGACTCCACCGGGCAGCTCTAGATTTTGTGCAAACTATTTCGGAGTGCTGTAATGTAGGGCTTTATGTGTAATGCAGGCAATTTTCAAATGAATCCTGCCCTCATATGGACGCCAGTAAAGAGATTTCATGTCAGGGGTTATTGTTTCTTTTTGATCCTGTAATGAGCATTGCAGCAGAGTTAACAGAGGCCGTTAGTGGTATCAGCTTGGATCTGGGTAGGTCTCATAAGGTTGTGCTCCCATAGTCCAACCTGGGAATCACTGGAGCTTGAAGAGCTGACTTGATGCCATCCAGGGGTAGAAAGGTTTTAATTTTCTAAAAAAATTCATGTGGAAGTTGACTCTTTTCAGAGGCAATGTGCTCCTGCATGCTCAGATTCTTGTCCTGTGTTATTCCCAGAGAGCTAGTTGACTCGCTAATGTGAGGTACACAACTCAGCGCTGTTAGATGTTTCGTCCATTCTGTGATTTCCGGTGCTTGATTGGGTGGGACGATTATGAGGAATTATATGCTTTGAGAGCTTTTAGTTTAAGGTGGTTTCTTGTCAACCAGGTTTGTGTTTTGTAGATTTGAGTTTAGAGATTGAATATCTTCAGGGGAAGAGACTTTTAAGTATAGTTGTGTGTCATCTGCATACATGTGATAGTGGATGTTTGATAAATTTAACAATTCAGTTAGAGTTTCCATGAATAAGTTAAAAAGAGTAGTTGAGAGTAAAGTCTCCTGAGGGACCCCTAAAGTGACCTGTGTGGGGTTGGATGGAGACAAGTTGAACTTGATTCTTTCAGTTCTGTTCTGGAGAAAACTAGTTAAGAACGGTCCTCGAAAGTCCTGTGGAAATGATACCACTCTTGACAATTAGCTCCTCACAAGATCTGCCGTCTGATGAACATTCTTCACTATCACTCAACAACTTCACAATGCACTTAGGAATTATGCAAATCAGTTCAAGCTCAATAAAGGGCTCATGCCATCACATCAAGGCACATGTATATGCTCCTTTAGGCAAGGTTACCACAGCTGCCAATAAAATGTTGTTCTTTGTGCACAATATGAATCAGCTTTGAGTTTTGAACACATAAATAAAATGCTTTCACAGAAGGAAAGAATAGATTACCCAAGTGACCCTAAGAACCATTACATTGTAAGTTTTATTTATTTATTCCTTTGTAATTTTATTGGTCTCTGACCATCCCAATTAAGATATCGAAGGGCTGTAAAGGGGGGAATATTTGTGGGACAATACATCCACAATTGTACATTGTGTCACTATTGTAAGTCGCCAACTAGCTCCATGGATGGAGAGGTATGGTATTGAACTATGCAGTGACTTACAACATCATTTTTATTGTATAATTAGAGGGGGCATTTAGTCGATGAAAAAAGTGAGTCTTTGTGTGCCCAGTATCCCACAAAGTGTGCTATTTGGCATAGATAATATTTAACTTTGTAATTAGGATTTTGAGACTTATTCGCAAAAGTTCAGTTGGTATACACGAAAATTAACGAGGTGTGGTTTAGTGTAAAAGGCATGCACTTTATTATTATTTATTTTTATATAGCACTCCATGCTGATACTAACAGCAATTGTATGACTGTACAACACATTCCGTTGCAATGCATACCTTTACCACGCATGCATTACAACGCAAATTCATTCGCCACGCATACTTTTACAACAAACTTTGTTATAAAGCAAGTATGTTAAAGGCCTATTAATGATAAACATTTTTCCTGACCCCTGCCCATAGTCCTCAAGCTGGTCCCGGGCACCCCCCTCCCCAACCATTTAAAACATTTTTTTTTTTAAAACCTGCCCTAATCCCTAAAAATAGACCCCTGCGTGACCCCAACAGACCTCCTGCCCTTTTTTAAAATACCCATCCCTTGCTGTAAGCCCTAAATCTATAGCTCATCAGGATAACCTCCTGGCCCCCAGCCCTTTAAAGAAATACTCGCCCCTCCTGCCCTGAACCCTAATGACTTCCCCCTGGCCCCCAGTTCCTTAAAAAAATCCACCCCCAGTCTAAAGCCCAAAATCCATACCTACCCGCCCCAGGCCCAATCCCCCTTACCTCAACAGGATGACAAGAAGCAACTATTGTTAGGAATGGTACAGGTCATCAAGAGGAAGAGGAAGGATCTTGTCACTCCTCTAACAACGCTGATAGCCTTGACCATGCAAGTGCCTTTACCAGCATATGCCCTCACCACATACGTTGTAAAAAAAGCGTGGTGAAGGCTATGCGTGGTAACAGTGCATGTATTGTAACGCATGCGTGGTAAAGGCTGTGCATAGTCAGTCAGTCAGTCACAAATTAACTTTATTTGGTTTATCACAACCATAAAGTATACATATACAAATTACAGTTTAATAGAAAAAAGGATACAATTCATTTTCTTAAAATATATTTTCTGATTCTTTAAAAAGTAAAACATTATTTTCCAGACCCCATTTTTAGGTTGTTTCAACTTTTAGAAACAAAGTCTCTACTATTTTCATGAATTTTACCCCACTACATATTAAAATGTTTGAACCAGCTCCCATCCAGCTGATAACAGCCTGCCTGCAGGTGCGGATCTGAAACATATTTAGGACTGGTTTCAACAGAGTTCTTCTCTCCTCTTTCAATGAATCGCACGTACACAGTAAATGACACAATGTTTCCGTATGGTACCCGCATAGTCTACATCTTGGTCCCTGGTGTGTATCTTTCTATGACGGAATCAAATCTTTGGAAAAATGGTCGCCCAGTCTAAAAGCCATGAATTTCATTTTTAAAGATAGGCGAAAGTGTGCCACGAGGTAAGGTTGCAGTTTTGCATAGAAACATCTGCGTTTTAGTGGCTTTTTCCCCAATAATAAAAGATGAGACTGATGCCAAGTTGAAAGTGCTTAATTTACACGGCCTCTGGACTTTAAAGGCTATATTATGGGTGTCTAGCTGTGATATTTATTCCACCTGATAAATAATGATACCCATGGGATCATTATGTATTTGGTTAGATAAATAGTTCCAGTTACGAGTACCCTGCAATAATGGGCAATAACCTACGGATTTCAGTTCTTTTCATACCAGATCGTCATGCCACAATAATTGGCATCTTTCACCTGACAATTCTGATCTGAGGCAAATTGTGAGGGCTGTTACTCTATTGGTTTTTCTCAGCATTTTTTTGGTCAAGCCTGTACAGTTCTGAGAGGCATGCTGTTTTCAAATATGGGCTTGAAGCCCTGCCCACTCTACGCCCATATTTGTCGGTGGCTTCTGTCAGTGTCCTTCGTGAATGCTGGCTTCTGAATCGTTTATAGGCATGGTAGTCCCTTCTTAGTATCTCTTTGTCTTCATTTGCAACTTCCCATGAGAACTGGCCCTTTTACTTCTGTTGTCACACAGTATGTTTTTTTTTAGTCTATAAGCACCATTTTCTTTAATGAGTTTCTCCTACTGCAGGCATGACATGCTTTCCTGAATCATTCAGCGTGCCATGGGCGCTTTCACTTTCCAAGCAGCACAATGGCCGCATCTTTGAAATGAAATATGTCTCACATTTACAAGCGAGCTATTGGCATTGTAAATGACAATGCCTTTTATTTATGTGTTAATTATCAAAACAGATAAATCAAAGGCATTTTCATATACAATGCAAAATAGCTTAAACTCTGGCAAATGCGAGACCTATTGCATTGCAAATGCTTGTTTTAAATTGCCAGCAGCCCCTGCACATATTAAAATGCACCAGGAAACCCGTAATGATGCCCTATATTTAGGCAGCTCTATTATTATCTGTGGCATCCTGTTAGTTAGTCCTACCTTCCATTTCCTCTCTTGTGGCTGAGTGAGGCCACAACGGCTTCAGGCTCTCTTGGAGGCCTTGGGGATGGTTGTTACATGGTCCAACACCAAAACAGTGCTTTTGGGGTGCACATTGTGGAAGTTTATTGCATTTATTCCACCAAGCAGATCTGTCTGTAGTGTTTCGCATGCAGTTCTACAAACTTGGCATTTGGAATCGGTCCATTGGGCATATGAGCGATTGCCAATGGAGTGTGTTTGACCGTCTAGGAGCGTCACAGGAAAATACACAGAGTACCCTTCTTCCACTGATGTGGTTACAAAGGAAGAGTGTTACACTGAAGCCCCAAAGCAGCAGCAATTGGAGCAGTCTATCTGCTGAGAACACTTGCTTGTAATGAGTTATTATAGGTGAGTAGTGAAGTAATGCTCTTGTTACTGTCATGTTCTGATGTCAGAATGTGCCTGTAATGAAGAAGTACATAAAGAGCTTTTATGATGAAATGAATGCATGCAACTTACTGTGGTACATGCAATTAGGTATAGTGTTTGTACATAGGGCCACATATATTAAGAACCACATATGAAAGAACTCTACTGTGCATTGCTGTTGTTGAAATATTTGGCTGGCGCATCTTATTACATTGTGCTTGAGAACATTCTGGTGTAAATTACAAACGCACCAGTTGCTCTCAGTGTTTGTTTTTTAACAACATTTACAAATAATGAAAAAATATTGTGGAGTCATGTGTGCAAAATATCCATGAAGTTAAACACATGTCTTCCTGTACTTTACAAATTTATATGTTTGTTTTCGATTGACTACCTTCTATATTTTGACCTCTCAGCAGTGGCGGACTGTGAACCAACCATTCAATGCGCGTGTTCTAACCCTAACATTTTAATGCTTAGCAAACACTTAGTGAAATATTTTAATTTTAGGTAAAGCCACAGTAAAGGTTGTTTAGAATATGGTCAGGTGGCTCGAATGTGAAATGCTCTATGTGCCGCATAGTGTGGCCTTGTAACTTTAAAAAACAAAGCAACAGGGTTGATAAGTAATGCTGTAGCACTGCAGCACGTCAGCTTAAACAGTTTGACACGTTTAAGCTTACCTTTAACAGGACACAAGTCACCGTAAGGAATTGGGCCAAAGAGGAGGAGCACTGACCACAGATACTCTCCTTTTTGCAAAAAAGCCACTTTATTGAAGACATGCGCACATCACAAATTAACCCAGGCCTTTGCCTTACAAAACTAAACCTTACTATACAGTTATTCACCTGCGTTCAATTACCCATCACCCCAACATTCTCACCCCCTTTACAACCTTTTCTTACAAGTGCTTAATTCCTCTCTGTATTTAACTGTGAACCTTTAAATTCCTGTAATCTTTAAATCTACTTCTATTAACATCTAACTATCTAAGTGTCTTGCATCCTAACATATAACTTGTTGCTTCCTCTTGATGTAAGATTCCTGCCACCCCCTTTTCTCTGTTCACAACCCTAATTTTAGCCTGTAACCATGTCAAAAGTAGCTGCCTTCACCTAGCACCTGATCCAAGCGACTACCATGTACACATTTCCCCCCTTGTGCACCTGTGCCCAAGTAAGTGGCCGAGAATTACTGCTATGTCTTTAGCCTAACTATTGGAGAGGGTGGGAGGGGGAAACAAACCTTCCTTTAATTTTTTCACTACTGACCATCGTGTCACCTTCAATCATCAAAGGGAGAGGGAGGGAAAAATGTAATGACTACACTCTTATTCCCCAATCATATATTTTGAACAACAAAAGAGTGTAATTACTGTGATCACAACTTTAGAGAGCATGGGTAAAAGGGGGTATAAAACCAATTAGGTTTGTATAAAAAGCCCTCACTCACCACTAGTTGGTGATATTCTTCATCATAGCGCCCCACAGGGAGAGGCCGAGTGCCTCCCAGGTGTGCTTCGACGCCAGATTTACTGCGGAGCTGGTTTAATTGTGAAGTGAGTTGGTGATAGTGTTCTTAAAGTTTAAAAATGTCTAAACTGTATCATAAAAAAAGAAATTTGAATTTGGCGCTCAATCAGACATATTAAAAACAAAGTGTCGGAAGTAGGCCAAATAAATTGTTTGGCAACTTCCTCTTGGGTGGGGTTAGGTCAACATGTTTCTGCCAATAGTGGTGTAAATTTACCTGACATTCGTCAGGAACAAAATGCACTAAACCTCGGCGGTATGGGCGCGCTAAGGCCCACCCTGACCTGAGGATGTGTGAGTGAAAAAATCAAAATAAAAAAGTGCACGTAAATAATACTCCTTTTCAAGGTTACTTCAAGTTCGAGGAACCAGTTGCACCTGCAAAGAAAAAAGACAATAACACACATAAAGAGAAGACAAGACAGACAATTAGTATCTAATTTCTCTGTTAAGCATGTTAACTGTATCCTATGCTCTAGAGTGTTTTAGTGCTCAGGTAATGTAGTTATTAACTGTACTCCTTTAACAAAAACCTTGTGATCCTGCCTGGCCTAAGTGGTTAGACCATGGCTAGTGCGCGCTTATTATTGTATAATGCGCGATCAACGTTGTTTAAAAAAAAAAAAGGATTATTGTAAAAAACACATGCATGCTTCTGAAGCTTTAAATTATATACTCAGTGGTGGTCTATCGATCAATGGACCCAAAAAGGCCAGTGCGTCAGAAGTGGTGTTAATACCAGCTATAAACACATGCACAGTCGCTTAGTTAAAGATTCTCACTTGTGGGGTGAGAAAATATCACACCATGGGTCACGGGAGGGGGGTGGTGGCGAAATAGGCACACCCTACGGGGAAACAAAAAGAGGAGAAGCTACTGCGTAAATACTCAATAGAGGAAACTATTGTAAATGACTCCCGATGGGAGAAGAGGAAAAGAGGAAAAAAAGGAAAATAGGACACACGCCCTCGTCGCCAGGCACCCGCTCGGTACCTGCTTCAAACCCTCTGTAACCGGACCCCGTGGATGGCCGGTATCGGAGGTGTTCTTGTTTTAAAAGCAGAGTGTAAGCGCGACTGCAATGAGGCGGTGGGTGTGGCTACGTGGGTCAACGTCCCGTGTGCCTGGCGACGAGGGCGTGAGTCCTTTTTTCCTCTTTTCCTCTTCTCCCATCAGCTAAGTAATTTACGATAGTTTCCTTTATTGAGTATTTACGCAGTAGCTTCTCCTCTTTTTGTTTCCCCATAGGGTGTGGCGTATCCACAAGGTGAAAGCCAGGCATCCCGCCGCGAGGGGCCGTAGTGGAGATAAAGCAAGCTATTGCCCAGAGTCGCAGAGTGTGACCCCGTGAGTCGAGTAGGCACCGGAGCGAGAATTGTCGAGTCCATGGAATTTTTGAGCCCGAGACCCGCCGAGGCGGGGAATCGAACCCTGGTCCACAGCCGATCTCAGCTTCCGGGTCTGCCGCCTCTAAACACTGAGCCACGCTTCTCCACCGTACTAATTGTCTGTCTTGTCTTCTCTTTATGTGTGTTATTTTCTTTTTTCTTTGCAGGTGCAACTGGTTCCTCGAATTTGAGGTAACCTTGAAAAGCAGTATTATTTCCGTGCACTTTTTTATTTTTATTTTTTCACTCACCCATACCGCCGAGGTTTAGAGCATTTTGGTCCTGACGGATGCCAGATAAATTGACACCACTAATGGCATAAACATGTTGACCTGACCCCACCCAAGAGGAAGTTGCCAAACAATTTATTTGCAAAAAACACAGTTGATGGACAGAATGTAGAACAATGTCATACATTCACCCCAGTACAAGGATCTGGGCCTAAATCCATCGTTTATTTGCACTCCACAGCACCCTGGGTTAGACACTGGCTATATGCAAATCAGCTCTGACCCTATGCCTCATGGGAACAGTCCAGTCCGAACTACCAAGCCATGTCTTTCCCAGACCGGAATCAAGCATCCAAGGACCGGTTTCTGGCTATCAGCCTTCATTCAGCCTGGATAGCTTGACTCCAGTGGTGTGGAGAGCCTGGGACTCACGTCTGAGCATACCCAGCCCACTCGGGGTGAAAATTGCAAACAACACAGTTGATGGACAGAATGTAGAACAATGTCATACATTCACCCCAGTACAAGGATCTGGGCCTAAATCCATCGTTTTTTTGCACTCCACACCACCCTGGGTTAGACACTGGCTATATGCAAATCAGCTCTGACCCTGTGCCTCATGGGAACAGTCCAGTCCGAACTACCAAGCCATGTCTTTCCCAGACCGGAATCAAGCATCCAAGGACCGGTTTCTGGCTATCAGCCTTCATTCAGCCTGGATAGCTTGACTCCAGTGGTGTGGAGAGCCTGGGACTCACGTCTGAGCATACCCAGCCCACTCGGGGTGAAAATTGCAAAAAACACAGTTGATGGACAGAATGTAGAACAATGTCATACATTCACCCCAGTACAAGGATCTGGGCCTAAATCCATCTTTTTTTGCACTCCACACCACCCTGGGTTAGACACTGGCTATATGCAAATCAGCTCTGACCCTGTGCCTCATGGGAACAGTCCAGTCCGAACTACCAAGCCATGTCTTTCCCAGACCGGAATCAAGCATCCAAGGACCGGTTTCTGGCTATCAGCCTTCATTCAGCCTGGATAATGACAATTTATTTGGCCTACTTCTGACACTTTGTTTTTAATATGTCTGATTGATCGTCAAATTAAAATTTCTTTTTTTACGATACAGTTTAGACAATTTGAAATTTTGAGAACACTATCACCAACTCACTTCACAATTAAATCAGCTCCGCAGTAAATCTGGCGTCGAAGCACACCGGGGAGGCACTTGGCCTCTCCCGGTGGGGCCCTATGATGAAGCATGTCACCAACTAGTGGTGAGTGAGGGCTTTTTATACAAACATCGTGTCACCTTCCCAAAATGGTGACACAGTGCGCAAATTGCCCGGCTTTATAATTGGGCTGCAATCCCAAACGGCTATAGGCTAAACGCTCCCAAATGCGGCCCAGACTGCACTACTGGCCCAAAAAAAACAGGGGGGCACACCTCCCTGCGGTCAACTGCCCCCCCCCCCAAGCCCCATTGGGACAAAGGGGAGCAGCACAGACCACAAACATGCTCCTTTGTGTGAAAAAGGCTGCCTTGTGGAAGACGGGTGCAAATCACAAAATAACCTAGGCCTTTGCCTTACAAAACTAAACCTCACTATACATTTTTACACCTACTTTCAATTATCTCCCCACCCCTAACATTCCCATTCACTTTACAGCCTTTCCTTGCAACTGATTAACCCTTACTCTGTATTTAATTGTATGCTATTTTTGTTAAGGTCTGGTCCTGGGCTTTGCAATAACATCGAAGGTCCGGAACACTGTCTCTTGGATTCAACCGCTCCTCCACTCTCTTCCTCTTCCCCCTTGCTTATTTGATGTGACCCCACTAGCAGATATTTGGGTCTGTTGTAATGCCCCCTCAGAATGAACAGTAGCCCCAGCAGCTGCAATGACATCAGGACTGATTGAAATGTTCAAGGCACCAAGTCCCTCATCAGCCCTGTTTGCCTCACATGATTCCTGCCAGGTATGCAGGACAGGGGGGGAAGACAAGCATAAGCGCCGCTCAGCCAGTGCAATCTCCTTATTAATGACCCCCACTGCTCACTGCAGTAAGCCGTCCTAGATAGTACCAGGCGTGGATGCTGAGGGAGTAACTTTCCGCATCCCCAAAGCAAAAGAGCTACGAGCCATTAAAACTTGCAGATGCAAAATGTGAAGACTACAGTATCTTAACATGAGGGCGAAAGGGGGGAGGCCCAACCTTGCCTCTTCCAGGCAATGATGGGTGCAGATGGACCCGCTCTTGGCCCATTCTTTGCTCAGGTAGGGTCATGCTGTGGGAGAGCAAGGATGCTTATGAGCACTAGGACAACATGCAGGAGGGAGCAAGTGTCGACCGCTCAAGGCACAAAGAAGGCTGGAATCTGCAGCCCCCCAAGCAACCTTCAAGATAATGCGGTACATTTAGTATCCCATGCTGTGGGAGAGCTAAGGCACTTTTAAGCGCTAGGGCAGCGTGCTGGAGGGAGTGGGGATCGGTGCCTCCAGGCGTATAGAAGGCTGGAACCTGCAGTCCCCGCTGACCAGCCCTCAAATCATTTACATTTCAAAATCCAAATCCAGTGGGAATGGGGAGGTGCTACAAGGGTTCTTACAGCAACCACAGTTTGAAGAATTTTCTATCAGCCCTCTTTATATCTTGTGCTGCACCAAGGGTTTCCAGCTGTTTCCATTTTACACTGTACTGCTTATCCAGTCAGCATACAGATCATCCCCTCATGAAACGATGCGCCCTGAGCTACAATCCATTGGTGGCAGTGCATACAGGCTGTAGGAGCAAGTGTGTCCCTCTCCTCTCTTGCAAACCTGTTCTCATTTCTATAGCATTGTTTCACCCCAATCTTTTTCAGCATGGTGGCACAGGGCCTCACCATCGAACGTCCACCTGTGTCTCAGTATCATTAAGAGGCCTTCAAGCCTCACTGCGCTCTCACCCACCCAGCAGTATTCCACCGCAACTCTACTGAGCTCTGCTGCTGCTCTGCTTTAGCTTTAGGACAGCTGATTTACTTCCTTTTCCACATCCTTTTGTGCCCAAGTGGCACAAAATGGCGGTGTTGGATGAGGAGCCCCAGACCTTTTATCTCCTTTTTGCTGCTGGCTGTGCTCTTACTCTGCCTCCTCCTCTCCCCCTACTGGGTGAACCAGCAACGATGCAATTTCCAGGATTGTGCAGGTAGCAGTGGTTCGGGTCAACGTAAGCTCTAGCAGCCTGCCACTAACTTGGTAGGTGTCTTAGCTAACCTCCCAGTTTCTGGGATACTTTTGACCTGTACAAATATTTCAAAATGAATAACTAGGAAACCACAACTGAAGAGCTTTTTTTCTAATTCTAAAGTGTGATGGAAAGAAAGAATTGAATAGTGCCAGAACAAATCAATACACCTTATGCGCAATTGACACATATTTGCTGATACATTCTCGTTTGTGTGCTATATATTTTCATCAGTAAAATTGCAAGTCTGTGCAAATGTAGTAGTTATTATTTTAACGTACAATGTGCTGTCTGTATATGATAGTCGCTACCACTCCATGCTTTAGTAATATATTTGCGACAGTGTGCTTCTAAATGGAACATCAGCAACATACTACTCCCTAACCTCTCTCCTGCTGAATGGTGGTGTCTCATCTACAGCACTTGTTCTTTGTGTGATGTTTGGATTTTTCAGAGTGCCTGAGTTTAGTGATGTAACATTGATGGCAACTCCTCTACTCTGAAATTTGTTCCAGTATCAGTGCCAACTAGGGCTACAGGTGCTCCTACAGCACTTGGAGCTTTCTGTTAGCCTCATCTGATTCTAGTGAAGCACCTGCTGGGGCACTGCGAAGGCCTCATTGTGCATGCACTGAATGGGATGAGTGGTGTGCATCCTCACTTTTGTAACTGCAGAGTGTGCCATTCAGCCCTGGCTGCCTGACACCAACAAATGGCAAAGTAAATGTTATGCCCATGCTACTGGGTGGCTTCTGAAGACTAGACACTCACAGTACTCACTGCATACAGTCTGTTTGGCGGAGGGCAGGTGATGGCAGTGATTAAAAGAACATAAACTCACTTAGGGGCAAAGTGCTGAAACTGGAAAAATAAATGATTTGAGCATTGTTTATTTCATTTTATGCCAATAAAAATGCACAGGTAACTTTAAACAACTTCTTGGAACACTAATGCACACTTTTTCCTTATTAAATCCAGATATAGGAATGTTGAGAGAGGAGGATCCTGAGTAGCTGTTATACACAGTACTGTAGTAGAGGTGAATGAGCTAACAAATTAACAGGGAGAGCTGAGTTAAAGGTTTGTCTTGGCCCTAAGAGCCCATCTTGGCTATAAGAGCCCAGACACAAGCTGAGTTATGGGAACACTTGGCATGGAAATCGTACCACAAATATTATGTCAAAATATGATAAAGTGTCTTTGAATTTCAATAAAGTATATTTGTTTGACAAGTGTTTCTCCTCAGTACATCAGATTATATAACTGCATTCAGAGGCATATTTAAAAAGTGACAGTTTTTAAACATTCATCCCCCCACCTAACTTCTGATGACAATACCATTTGTGAATTCATTGGCACGTCAGTTGTCATTTGCACCCTATATGTCGGCTACATTCTTATTTTATACAGGGCAACATTATAGTCCATTAAATTAAACAGAAGGACCATTTTGTACAGCACACATCTTCATGTATTTTAAGGTTTTCCCATATGCCATGTTAAAAAGTATAGGAGGAACAATAAAATAAAATAATTGCTTAGAATCACACAGTTTTTCAAGTGGCCAAGCCAGGATTGATCCCGGGTTTTTCGGTCACACATTATGTAACTCTGTCACTAGATTAGTATCCCTTTCTCATTCCTATTTGACATTAAAGTTTAATGCTTTGTCTTTTATTCTTGGTGCATGAGTTTAGAGCTTGTGTATCGGGAAGAAGCCACAAGGGCTTGAGAGCTTGGACCTCGAGCTGAACCTCTGAGCCTTCTGTGGCTCATCCACTTCCATACTTTACTCTGGGTATTCTGGCCCTGAAATAAGCTCAGATGCTGCTTCCATTCTGATATCTTTTTTGTATGTGAGGATATCTTAGCTTGCATTGCTGGTGACTATCTTGTACCTGTGCTGTGTTTGAGGGGAGCTTAAACTGCTGCCAAATTCTGCACATTTTGCAGATGCAGTCCATGTTCTATGCATGTTATGGAAGCGTGTAATGTTTCTGACCAGATCCATCTGGGCCGGCTTCATCATTTTTTGGCGGCCCCACACCCTATGACCTTGTCCCTCTGATTCTCTCACTACCAATGGGCAAAAGTGCTCCGCATCTCTCCAATCATAAGTTATTGCTAAACACAGCAGCCCCCCTTGGCCAGTACCCAGTGCAGCTGCACCGTTTGCTCTGCCCTTAAGCCGGCCTTGAGATCAGTATGAGTTCTTTGGATGTGAAGGAAGAGTGCGCTCATACCACCCATTTTGTGTGCATAAATCAAGCTATGGTTGTGAGTCAAGCGTGCACTCATACACCCCAGTCCTGTTCCTTATACTTATACCAAAACAGAAATTCTGCTTATTCGTTGTATTTAAGGGAAGCATTAAATGGTACTGCCCAGTGCCACCCTTGTCCATGTCTTTGAAGGAAGCTTGCACTACCCCTGAGTACCACCTGTGTTTAATAACTTGGAAGGAAGCTACCACTGGCCCTACAGTGCTACACATGTTTCCTTTCTTTGAAAATCCTGCACTGACCAGTGCCACATTTGTTCCATGTCTTTGAAGGAAGCTTGCACCAATTGGTCCTGAATTAGCATACGTGTTCCATAACTTTGAAGGAAGTTTGCACTAGCTGCACTGCAGTACCACACTTGTTCCTTGTCTTTAAAGGAAACTTGCACTGGTCCGGCAGTACCGCGCTTGTTCCATGTCTTTCAGGGAAGATTGCGATGCTCTTGACAAGTGCTTGATGTCTCTTGTGAGTGAACAAAAGATCCCTGTGCTCCTGCTCCCTGTGCTCTATGTATTTCTGTGTGTTTTAGGTCTGCTCAAAAGTCTGTTTAGCTGTCTCTCCAGCTTCATGTTTTCTCAAAATAATACATAATCTTGTTTGGATAAGCCTACTTCAGTTGGTCATCAGATAGTGTGCTATTCACACATCAGTTCAGCACTTCAGAAAAGCATACATTCATTTGGGCATTTGATCTGGTGTCTTCAGCCTTTGGCTTTGTTGTCGATATCTGGCTCTGCCTAAAAGATAACCACTTGTCTTAGTGATGTCAGGTAGACTGTGTAACAGTATTTTTGCCCGCTTAGCCGGTGTTACTTTGCATCCAAAGAAGTATGACCTCCCCCAGCAGCTCTCCTGCAAATGAAGACTATTGATGCTTAAGTAATGAGAGTACCACTAGCTCATCTGCCATTGCTACTGGACCACAATTTTCTTATGCATCATTTTTATTATCCCAAGATGGCAGAACAGGGTGAAGCTTTATATTTTGATTGGATTTATTGAAGCGCTTGCCCTCCACATTTATTTCAATATTTTTTCTTTTGTTTTTCTTTATTTCTACCTTTATTTATTTTAGCATATGCCTGCCGTACAAAGACAACCACAACCATGTTTTTAGAAAGTAAGTGGGAATTTGTTTCTTCCCCACAAAAATTCACAAAAATCAGACTTATGCAGTCTGCACTGCTGGTCCAATTGTGGCTGATCAGAGATTAGATAACCCCAGTAGCAAGTCAGGCTTCAGTGTAGCATACTTCAAGAGCTCTGAATTACACTAGTGGACTGATGAAACAGATAATCAATGCGAGTCTCCTATGCCACCATCTGTCCCAACTGTGCTCCTTCCTAGTGAGTGAGGTGTGTGCATTGGGAGGGTTGTGCCAACGTAAATGCAGGATTAACGTTGTCTATTGTGAGTGAAAGCTAAATGGTCCACAGGTCGAAAGTTGTGCATGTGTGAGTGTAGAGTGTGGCATATGCCTGTCTGAGTGCAGCATGCGGGGCCTGCCTATGTGAAAGCTTCAGTGTGAGTGTGGGTCCTGGCATGTTATGTCTTTATGTATAGGCATTTTACAAGGACTGACCCTATTGGCTCTGGTAATGGTATTTAGGGTTATGACTTTGACTTGCAGAAAAGTAGTGCAGGGAGATAGTTACAATAGTGTGTGCATGAGAATGGTAATGAGTTTTAATATAGCAGATGCAGACTCTGTCAAAGGAGGTTGGTGAGTGTCAGGGGAAGCTGACAGACTGAGATGTCACCCTAGTGAAGGGGTCCAGTCACTCTGTTTGCACTAGGGCCCATGAAAAACAAGCTATGCCACTTGATGAATTCGAAAAGCCACTGTGGAAGAAAAATATCAGTCACCTGAGAAAGGACTGACTGGATCTTCAAAACTGAAAGCCATTCTTAGGTGGTCACTAGATCCAATTCCCTGAAAGTTAACAGGGAAATAGAGGACTAAAAGTATCTTGGAAGAGGAAGCAGCAGACCAAAGAGGCTTTACTTTAGTTAGAACTCTTGCCAAAGACTATGGTAAAGATGAGCTCCTCCCTTTTCTATCCATGGCATAATACCCTTAGAAGTGTTTAGAAGTGTTTTTGTAGCTGCAGGAGTGCTTGTCTTTTAGAAACGTTGGGTTTTAGGTGGCACAGAACCATCACTAATGTATGGCATTACTCTAGCTCTGTAAAATTCAAGATGACCTTTAAGTCATAAGATAATACTGTTGACTACTAGTCTTTACAAGGCTCCTGCTTCATCACAGTTGGTCTGAAAAAGCGCTTAGGTTATGGCCATCAGCACCAAATAGATTAACATTGACTTTTGAGAATCCAATGTTTTCTTAGGATGCTTTTAACTTTTCCTTTAACAATTAATAACTGGTGCTTTATTAAAACATTTTTCATGTTTTGGAGCTGTTCTTTATACAGATTAGTGTAGGAATTTTATCTGAACCCCTTCTTGACTCTAAGTCCCTCCCAGCTGGAAAGCAGCGGTCGTCAAAGGTCTTCTGAAAAAACCTTCATTGGACCCTCAGGACTTAGCCAACTATAGGCCAATTTCCCTCCTCCCAGGAAATAGCAAAATCACGGAGAAATTAGTGAACAAAAAGCTATCACTATTCCTAGAAACTAACAACCTGCTTAGGAACTCCCAGACAGGCTTTCGCCCAGGCCAGGGCACCGACACCGCCCTCCTAGCAGCAGTGGAGAAGGCCAGGAGCATTTTAGATACAGGAGGATCAGTGGCAGTGATCCTCCTGGACCTTAGTGCGGCATTCGACACTGTCAATCACCAGGTTTTAATCCAGCGTCTGAGAGACATTGGAGTGAAGGGCCTGGCCCTGAAGTGGCTGACGTCATTCCTCAGCAGCCGTTCCTTCCAAGTTTGGGAGAATGATAGCCATTGCCCTGCGGTCCCCCTCCGATGTGGAGTACCGCAGGGTTCATCACTAAGCCCGACGTTATTCAACGTTTATATGTCTCCGTTGGAGGAGTTGGTCACCCCGTTTGGAGTGACGATTATCAACTACGCTGACGACACCCAGCTGGTGGTGACCCTCTCCCATCCTCACCAAGAAGCCTCCAATCTCCACGGCTGTCTCACTGAAATCCATGGCTGGATGAACACCTCAGCACTGAAACTTAACGGGTCCAAGACCGAAATTTTGTTGCTTGGACAAAAAGGGCCCTCTCTGCCGCCCAACACCTGGCCCTCCTGCTTAGGTGATCCCCCTGCCCCCAAAGACGAGGTTAAAAGCTTGGGTGTCTGGCTCGAGAAGGATCTGACCTTCGGAACCCAAGCAAACAAAACGGCGGGAATATGCTTTGGACTTCTAAGGGCATGCAGGAAGGTGCTCCCCCTGCTCCCCTTTACCTCCCGGAAACTGCTGATCCAGGGCCTCATTTTGGCTAGGCTGGATTACAGCAATGCAATCTACCTGGGTGCCCCGGAAGCCACATTTAACACCTTACAGAGAATCCAGAGCGTGGCTGCCCGACTTCTCACTAACACCCCGGCCAGATCATCAGCTAAGCCAGCCCTGAACCATCTTCACTGGCTTCCTGTCAGAGAAAGGGTGGTCTTCAAGGCCCTTTGCCTGGCACACAAACTCCTTCATAACAAAGGTCCACCCATTCTCAAAAATGTCATCATCCCCTACAAAGCCACCAGGTCACTCCGGTCAAACCACGAGAACTTCATCACCGTCCATAGAGTAAAAAAAGCCGGATCTGGAGGTCGTCGCTTCTCAGTAAACACAGCAAAACATTGGAATCATCTCCCCCGGAAACTGAGAACTGAACCTAACCTCCTCCTTTTTAGGAAAGCACTGAAAACTCTCCTATTTCCCTGAGCCTCCCTCCCGCTGCTACCCCTTCTTGATTACCAGGTTCTAGCGCTGGGATGCTCTAGGGTTACTACGCGCTCTACAAAAACCTTAAATAATAATAATAATAATATTGCTTTGTTGATGCTAAAATATTTAATCTGAGAGGTGCTATTTGATTATGCCAAAGCTACCAATGATAAGCCCAAGATTTGTCAACGAAACACTCTTTTAATTTTTAGGAACTAGACTGTTTAACTATATTGCACTCAGTACCAGTTAGACCTGTCAGCCTCAGGGTGGTTTTCCCCCAAACATTTTAACTTCCACCTACTTTTTTCTGATCTCAGTTTTGCTGGCCTTAGGACTGTACACTTTAACACTGCTAACCAGTGCAAAAGTGCATGTGTTCACTTCTCAAAATATGGTAACATTGGCTTATACCCAATTGACATATTTAATTTACTTGCAGGTCCCTAGTAAAATGCCATTACATGTGTCCAGGCCCTGTACATTAAATGCTACTAATGGGCCTGCAGCACTGATTGCGCCACTCACTTAAGTATCCCTTCAAATATGCCCAGGGCCTGCCATTGCAGCCCATGTGTTCAGGTTTATAACTGCAATTTCAACCTTGCAAAATAAACCTTTTGCCAGGCCAAAACCTTCTTTTTTAAGATATGTATGCCACCCCTAGGTTGGACCCTTGACAGCCCAGATTGCAGGACGCAGTGTATTTGCAGGGGGTATGCAGTGTATTTAAAAAGTACGACATGTACTTTTAAAAATTTCATGTCCTGGTAGTGAAAAACTCTTAATTGTTTTTCACTTCTGCAAGGCCTACTTCTCCCCTAGACTAACATTGGAGTTGCCTTATTATATTTAATGAGCTGTAATTTCCAAATGGGAGCAGGAAACCAGTTCATGTTTGGTATCTATGGAATTGTAATGAAAAATCGTAACTTATGAAGTCAGATTTTTAATTACAATTTTGAAAATGACACTTTTTGAAAGTTGGCATTTTCCTGCCTTAGCCATTTAGTGCCTGTAGCCTGTAACTAGGTCACCTGACTGTTTGTAGCTGACAGTTGGGCTTTGTGTATTTCTCCTAGGCAGCCGCACACCATAGGGAGCTTAACTGTGCTTAGATGGGCCTTCACTGGCAGGATGGGAGAAAGGAGCTGGGCACAGTCCCACTTACACATGGATAGGCTGTGTCCTACCTCCACACAAAGGGCAGCATACCCCTTGTAGTTAGACGGGAGCCAGGGCAGGGAAGTCAGGATGCCTGGGGACTTCAAAGGGAAACCTCTAGAAACTTTTTCCCTAGTTCAAAAGCACAACTGGGTATAAATACTGGATCGCTGAGCTGAGACCAACCACTTCAGTACACATCTGGACCTGCGGATATTCTACCAAGAAGAAGGGCTGCTATGCTGCTGAAGGATTGCCGCTCTGCTAGACTGCTGCCCTGCAGGACTCTGCCTTGCTGTGCTTCTGCCTTGCTGTTTTGGTCTTCTTCCCTTTTGCCTGGGTGAGAAGAACTGGGCCTGCAACTTTTGAATCCAGAACGACTCCAAGTGCTAGTTGGTTCACCTCATGACCTGAAGCCCCAAGGACATCACATACTTCCAACAACCTTGCGCATGCACCTGGACTCTACCATCTGTGAGTCAACCCGGCCAAGTGTTGCCATCCCAGTCCTGGATCCCTGGAAGTAGGCCTAAGGTGCATTTCTGACCCATCTCCTCTGCTGCATGGTGCAACCCTGAGAAGAACTGATGCATCGCCGCAGCTGTGTGGATAGGAACAGTCGCAAAGACCCGCATTGCATTGCAGCCTGTCGCCACATTGGAACTTGAGCTGTGAGAAGCATCCTCAGTGCAGCCTTGGAACAGGCACTCAAACTCCTCGTTGAAGGTATCTCGACAATGACGCCAGACTCCGCATCGCAGTCTCACAGCTCCTCGAAACCAACGCATTGTCCCGATTGCACAATGCGTCCTCGACTCCGTACTTTGCATCACAAGCCTTCGACAGGCTCTTCGATGACGATGCAGCATGACCCCGCACCAGAGTCTCACTGCTTCTTAGAACGGACGCATTGGTTCAGATGAGCAACATATATACAATGTGGATCCTCGTAACTCTCCCCAGACCAGGATTTAAGGTACTTTTTTCAGCGGGCCTAACTGGGTCCTTGTAGCCAGCTGGCACTCCATTGCGGTTCATCTGAACTTGTGACTTTGTCCTGGTCCAGCACAATCAGATGTCCACTGTTGGCACTTTATGCCTTTTGGTGCTATTCTCACTAAAACCTTTAAAATTGAATATCTCCTGTTCTATTAATTGGGTTTTTGTTGTTTTGGTCTTATTTTATTTAATAAAAATGACTCCATTTTTATAACTCTGTTGTAAGGTTCTTTTGTGGTATGTTTTCACTGTGTTACTGTTTGAAGTGTTGCACAAATACTTTAAACATTGCCTCTAAGTTGAGCTTCACTGCTTTGTGCCAACCTACCCGAGGGTTAAGCATAGGTTAATTTTCGGTTTGCTTGTGACTTCACCCTGAATTGAATTGTGGTTGCTGCTTGAGAAGGATTTCACCCCCCTTAACCAGTAACACAATTTCTTACAGTTCCCCCTTCCCTCAACTATCCATTTGATTTTCTATTCCTATTTTACATAAGCAGTTACTCCGAACTAAATCTGTGGCAAGTGCGGGCGCAAAATGAAGTCACATGTAATTATTGCTCAGATCACAATAGGCACAAGTGCTGGATTGGTGCAAAAGTGATTTTTGTACATCTTGGAAATACTGCCTGTGCCTAAATTGCCCCATTTGAACCCTAGGACTCAAGCTGGACTTCTCTATTGAGTTCCAAATAGGGCAATACTAATCCATGGTTATGCCTGGATGGGACCAGGCCTGGTCGTTTGGTCAAGGGTATTTATATAGAGGCAGGGCCAACACTGATCTGCATAGGGATGGCTCTGTGTAGAGAGGCAAACTAGGTGAAAAACAACTGAAATGTGATATCCAAGTGATAATCAGTGGCTGTGGTTGAGTAAAGCATTTATTTCATCATTCTTTTGTTCATTTCATTAACACCCTAAGTGAAAAGTCTATGCCTAGACGTGTGTTCCCTACCAACTGTGCCAAAGGATTCAAGCTGCACCTCGCTAATGAGAAACCTTTTCTGAGCAACATCAACTCTCTTACCTAGGTTTCTCCCTCACTGAATTTGAATCTATCACAATCGAGCAAGTCCATAGCCTGCTTAGGTAGGCTAAATCTGGCTCCCTATTAGACCACTGCCGACCTCTTATCTTCTAGCTGCTCACCAGATCAGTCCTCTCCTACTGGGACTTTGTAATCTGTCACTGAATAAAACGACTGTTCGACCTGACATCTTTGACATGGTTTTCCCACACCATTTGGCTTCCATCCTCCTGTTTTTGCTGATTTTGTTTTCACCAGTATTAGGACCCAGCACAATTTACCACTTCTAACCAGTGCTAAAGTTGTTATGATCTCTCCTTTAAACGTTTTACAGATCAGCTGGTCAAGTGGTCCTAAAGGTCAGATTCTTTTTCTGCACAGCGGTGCAAGCATTTCCCTCAATAAAAATGTATATATTGAAATACAGAGTGTGAATATCGATGAATAGCACTTTAAAAGAAAAATGAAGTGTACATTAGCGAGGGGCAATGAATGTCCCTTGTAGTCACTGTGGTAGATAATGCAGGCCTGACTGAAACTCACTTAGAAAGAATGACTTCATGTTTTGCCCTTATACGAAACCTTTAATAACACACTTGGGATTGCGCTTTTATGAGATATAACGAGTATAGCTAATCTTCACTCCAAGTATACACACTCCTGAGTCCAGGTTACTGGTCTTGTAGTCATCATTTTTAGGTCGAGCTTAGGCAGTGTGCATGCGCTGTTTGCAAGACCTGCTGTTTCAATAAAAACAACTTTTTTCCCACCGCCTGCTTGCCATAGGTTTACTGCAGTGTCGCGCTTCTTGGATGCCTCCTAACGTGTTCGCTCAGCCAATACCTCACTTCCATTTCAGGCTGAGGAGCAAAGGCCAAGTACAGGTTCCTTACGCTTGCATTTCTTATCTGTCCTTTAGGATAACTTTTTAGGGCGAGCTGATGTTGCATTCATGCGAAGCATGAATGCATCAGCTCGCCAACTTATGCTGCCCGTATTTAGGAGAGTGGACAGCTACCAGACGCGCGCTTTGCCGAGGTCGGATTTCACCTCGGGAGCGAGCGTCTGAGCCACGCCTGCGCAGATGAACTCCCAGCCCCTGCTTTCGCGTCGCTCTGCTCGCATGCATTAATGGCACACAGACACAGCCAGCCCCCACCCCTCTGCATGCACACACATACAGGCGCGCGCACACATAGACAGACACACGCAGACAGACACACACACGCAGACAGACACACGCACACACACACACACACGCACATACACGCGCGCACCCCCTCCCCCCACACTTACCAGGGTCTTTTCGTGTGTCCCTGTCTCCCTTGGCAGCCTGCGGTTCAGTCTTCACAACAGGCGGGGCTCTCCACGACCACGGGAGCTCCGCTAGTTCACAGGCAAATCTTCCGGCTGATTACAGAAGCGCGGGGCTCCCGTCCGCTTCCTGTTTGCGGCCCCGCCCCCCGTCCCAAAACAAGTTGCCTGGCTTCCGTTCTAATCCGGACTGCAGACATAAAGCCCACAGGTAGGTCCACGGGTTTCCTTTCACGGGTAATACCTTGTTTACAAAGTGTGCTTTTCTGACTGTTGTTTCGTTTAAACTAAAGTAAATGATGCATACATTGCTGTGGAAGTCGCATATTTCACGTGGATTTCACAAAGTGAAAAACAATACAAAAGACGTGAAGTTTCAAGGTCTTTCTTATACTTTCGTGAAGGTCACAATAGATTTCGTAGCTTGGCGCACACCCGCTGCTCTGAACCCCGTCCAGTGTTCGCCCTGTAATTGCTGCTAGGGGTGCACGTCTTGAACACATAATGCAATATTCAGTCAGACGCCACTGTCCAAAGTTTGCAACATTTTCACTAAATCGACCGTGTGCTGTAAACACCGCACCCTTTCTTGGCTTCTTGTAATCAAGGCCTTAGACTTCTACAGTGCCAGGCTTTCTAACACTACAACACCTTTGGAAATATCTCTTTAAAAGTGCAAGTCTGCTCTTAAGGAGAAGGTCACAGGGTAATACAAACACATGCACCGCCATGGCACCAATTCAAGCAAAATATAACGAGACTGGCGTTAAACCAGAACCAAAATGCAACCATCATAGGGGCTAACATCGTTCCACTCTGTGTTCTACGCTTTATCGACTTCATAAGAATAACATTCCAAGTCGGCTCTGCTGGTACTTCATCTTTGACATACATTGCACACAGATCTGTGCAGCAGGTGCATTGACCTGCTAAACTAGGAGGAACAGATGCTCGGGTTATTTGATAAAACCTTTAAAGGTGATAATAGTAGCAGTGGCAACACTTGTCCTGGGTCGTATTGTTTGTTTCTAAATAATATGTTGTATCACTGGTTGGCACTACTGTAGCCTGCCCATGCTCTGTCCGGACACTGCCCTCTTTTCCACCCACCCTCTCAATGCCAGCCTGATAACGGAGGGGAGGTGGAACACTTTGCTGACAAACAGTATGTTGGATATTAATATTCATGGTTTGAAAACACACGGCCCTCATAAAAGGGCCCCTTCGCTTCGGCGTGACAACCAGGTCTAAACAGCCGAGGTGGCCGCTTTTTAGCCCCAGGGAGTGAAGAAACTAGTTACATGAGTGAGTCACCCCGAGCTTACCAGCAGCACTGCCGGGGTCCATGGCGTCAGAGGCCGGGGCTCCCAGCTGGGGGGGCTGGGGCAGGCAGTCCATGCCTGCTCTCCGTGCCCGGGGGCACTGCACGTCCTCTGCGCGGGCGCGCTCTTGCTCGGCTCGGCGAGTGCTCTCAGCAGACAACGAGCCCCCCTCTCCATGCAGGGATGAGGCCTGGGCTCACCTGGCGCCCCCGCCCGATGCCAGGTGGTATGGAGGCGGGCAGGTGTGGGCGGTGCCCTGGTGGACGGATGGCAGCTGGTGCCAGGAGGGAGAGTGGCATCCCTAGGGCACCCCGGGCACACCCTCCCAGCTGCAGCTCGACCTGTCCTAAAGGGAGTGTGTGACGTCAATTCTCCACCTCAGCCTGATATGTATTTATTCCCGGTAATTATAATATATGACCGGTGAAAACCACGGATCCAAAGGGCATAAGAAATCTTCATATTGATCAGGACCAGAACCGTGACGAGATTCCATGTGACGGAAGCACGTTCTATGACGTTATATTCTTCCCATCGATCCACCCTCACGGAAAGTGCAACAAGCTCTTTGGGGACCTACATTTCAACCTTAGAGTGTTTTTGTGTTCCGAGATCCATCATAAAATTCACATTTAAAAAGGGGGAAGGTATAGAAGGTTTACTTTAAAAGGTCCTGAAGGAATGGGTAAAGAAAGGATGTACCAAGTCACTCTCCTTGCAAAGAAAGAAAACAAGCATTTGCATTGCAATAGGTCTCGCATTTGCCTTTTATTCATGTGTTTTGAAAACCTGCATACGATGCCTAAACACGCACTTTGTGCTTATAGTCCTTGCTTACGTGAAGGTTTACGCACTGCTTGCAGGTTTTCAAAACACATAAAATGCATTGTCATTTACAATGCCAATAGCTTAAACTCTTGCAAATGCGAGACCTATTGCATTGCAAATGCTTGTTTATTATTATTATTGCTTTACGCCTGTCGTGTACTTACATCGGCACCACCACCCCATCTGCTTTTTAATGTTTACTTTCTGCCCGTCACTTCCTACTGTGTTTATTTACCCGCCCCCTCCCCGGAGCCTCTAACATTCCCCTTTCATGTTAATCTTCCAGGCATTTAGTCATCTGAGATGGCGCTGCTCGTTGTCTTCCATGCCGCATCTACATTAATGAAGAGAGCAGCCCGCTACACATTCAAACATTTAGAAATCATCTGGTCTACTTCTTAAGGAGTTATTTATTTTAAGTTTTGTATTGCACTGCACTTCATCTTGTGGATACTCCAGAGATTTGTATAGTTCGAGTTAATGTCCAGGGTTGTTAAATTGCAGTAGTCCCATTGTCTCTAAGGCCTTACAGAATAACAGAGCCTCGCACTTTCCCCTTTACTGGTTGTCTCTTTTTTATTTTTTATTATTGTTTCCTTTTCTAAATTATTGCTTTCCGTCAGTCGCAGACCTTCATCGGCACTGCCACCCCGTCTGCTCTTTAATTGTTACTTTCTGCCTGTTGCTTTCTGCCATGTTAATGTACCCATCCCCTCACCTGAGGTGCACCAAAGAACAGAGACTTGCACTTTCCCCATTCATGTTAGCTGTTGGGCATTACGTCGTCTACGTTTCTGCTCTCAAGTATGGGTTCAGCACAGCTTTGGCCTTTCTACTCCTTTGGATCAATCTCCACGCTTTTACCACTGAAAGCCTGTTTTTCTTTTATGAGAAGGGAACAAGAAATGCACAATTAAGCCAGACACATGCATTGAATAACGTGTGAGCAGACTGCAAATAGTTACTCAGCTAAATGTTTTTCCACGCCCCAGGCTGCTAGAGAGCATAGATCAACTGATGACAGCAGGCCTGCAGCAATGGGCTCAGGGTTAATAAATAGAGGGATGAATAAGATTTTCTAAAGACAGAATGTGTTACTCTTGCCTCTTAAAAAATGTAATAAACAATGTAGAGAAACAATAATGCTAAAAAAGTTTTATTTTTTCAACATCCTTATTTTCAAATATATGTAAGTACTCAAAAGACCACAATACCCATTATTACACCTTTTTGTATTGAGGAAATATCTTAAGTGCCTTTACTAATACATCCAGTTTAGAAGCAGCAGGAGCAACATCAGTGCACAGCTTCTTTGCAGCCAGTGTCAGAACAACATTAAGGCCATTGCAGGTCATATTGAGGACATCCAAAGAGAGAGTTGTTTAGCTGGGTGCAGCAAATTCAGCACTTGTGGGAGGTGCATTCACACTAGTGCTCTCTCAATCCACACCACACAATTCCACATCACACCACAAGATTAAACAGCATACCACATATTTAAACAGCACACAACATACTTAAACTCCACTACATAACACTCCACCACAATACCGTACGACTTAATTACTCTCCATCATACACATTCCCACTCCACATAATTTCTATCCACATAATTTCACTGCACAACATACCACATAATTCCACTTCAAACCACATACAGCCACTACACTCCAGAACACATGAGTAAAACACATTCACATTTACCACGCCAATGGATCCAACTATTGCAAATGCAAGACCTATTACATTGCAAATGCTTGTGTATATTGCTTTTGCGGTAACTGGTGAAGTATTGTGAGGACTGGTTGGTCCATAGGCAGGCTCTTGTCACCTTGCCAAGTATATTACCCTTTAAAGTGATCTTTTTTAAATGCCATATGGGCTGAGCCCGAGTACTACTCTCAAACGTTTTGTTGTTGGAATTACATTTGCATCACTATCATGTCCTTCGCTAGCACTGTCTGTGCTGTACTTGAAAGAAACCTCTATTCTGCCTGGAAACAAGCTGCTGTATGACTGACTGTTCACCACCCCAGGGGTCCCTGCTCACTCTTTGCGTTCAGATGTGTGCCAGCTAAATGTTTTTCAAGCAGCGATAAATTTGATAATAAATATTTATCTAATGTTACATAGTGCGCTTTGTGAGGAAACGTGTTCAAATCATGGTTATATCTGTCCCACTGAGGGCCATATTTGTTAAAGGCCACATTTTAATAGAATCTAAAGTTGGCTTTACCAACAGTGAGCCTTCTCAGAGAATTTTAAAGGGCTGACATGTCTGCACCTTTGCATTCTGAGACAAAACTGTACCCTAAATACTCAGGGACGGATTTGAAACCTATTTAATTTGTGTGAAAGTTTGTCATTCGGCATAGGGTTGCTTTTAAACTAGAGGAATCTAGGAGCAAGCCAGGAGACGCTAGAGTCCCGGTGAAAATTGGACCACCTGATCTTTGACAACTCTTCTCAGACGGTGTGTCAACCATAGCTCCTGTGGTCCGTACATGTTGAATCCATGAAACAGCGCTGTGAAGGAGGAGAAGGTCCCCGATAAATACAGCTTTATGCATCTATAAATAAAGAATAGAATTCCTCACAGACGGTACCCACAAAAACGAGGGTGATCGACTCTGACCCCTATGCCGAGTGTTCTATTGCCAATGTACTACAATTAGACATCTGGCCATTCTACATGGAGAGATTATTTCCTTCTTCTACTCACCAATGAAAAGGATTAACTGTGGGGAGATTTGTACAAACTATTTGTTAGCCTGAAGAAGGTGGGATACTATCAAATACCACCGAAACGTGTCGCTTCTGTGTCTAAGAAAAACTTGGAAAACAACTCCTGGTTCCAACATAGGTGGACTAACTAGAAAACTTGAAATAACTTCTTGCGCAAAACAAGAATACCAATGTGTATACTGTATGTGATACAAAAGCACTTATATGGTATTGTTTTCTAAGTGTGTGTCCACGCTGGTCAGGGTGTTCTTCTGAGATTTAGTGATTACTTTTTTATTTCTCCCTCTTTTGTGCAATTTGCTGCCTTTTGACAAAAAGTTTTCGTATGTTTATTTATGTTTTTGTAATGAGATCTCTTAAGAGACAAGTTTTTAACAAATAGATCAACGATTTTAACAGTGAAAAATAAAAGATTCATGACTTTTCTACATTGTGTTCTTGGGTTCCAATTGGTGCTATTAGAGTGAGGTATGATTAATAGTAGTATGTGTGTGATGTGTGCATAAAAACAGAGCCCAAAGGGACTTTTGCTTTCAGTGTTTAAACAACAGTGAGCCTTCTCAGACAATTTTAAAGGGCTGACATGTCTGCACCTTTGCATTCTGGGACAAAACTATACCCTAAATACTCAGGGACGGATTTGGAAACCTATTTAATTTGTATGAAAGTTTGTCATTCGGCATAGGGTCCCGGGCACTCACAAGTACACTTGTGAGGATAGGTAGGGTAGAAGTCTTTTTTGCTCAGGTGAAAATACACTGCATTCACTTCATGCCAGGGATGTATATTGAATAGTAGACTTGCCTTGCAATGCCTGACTGTATCTTTTGCAAAGTGTGGCTGTGACCGTGTGACGTGATCTTGATGTACCGGTCTCGCTAGAGACAGTGATGATGCATGGTTCAGCAGAGAACTGAATTTGTGGTGTCTGTTTATGGTGCTGCTGAGGAAGAAATAAAACACGCATTTGCAATACAATAGGTCTGGCATTACTGAAAGTTTGACTTATTGGCGTTGCAATATCCTTTGCAAAGCCAGTAGTTCAAACATTCAATAATGCAAGAACTATTGCATTGAAAATGCTTGTTTCAGAAGCATTTGGTTAAAAAACAGTGGTAGTCGGAAGCCCTAGACCATGGATATTGATCGTATGCCTGGCTTAAGGATGTGGCATTTTAGGTCAGGGATGTAAATCTAGCTTTTATCTTGCCACATTTGCTGTGCATTCAAAGACCGAGGCCTGGTTTTTTCCCTTTGTTTTAGCAGGAATACTAAGGACTACACCAACCGCATACAGCAATAGGCTTTAACCATCTCATTTTGACGAGCAATTAAAATGGGATTTTTATTTTCTTTAGACAACATGTCCCTGTCTTGGAACTAATATTATGTTTTACTTTGATTTTTTTTTTTAAAGTAAAAGGTGCAAAGAAGAGACATGTTCTCTAAGGAAAATAAAAATTCCAGTTTAATTGCTCTTCAAAATGCGTTTGTTAAAGTCTGACCTCGGTCTTTGAATGCACAGCGAATGTGGCAAGATAAGAGCAGGATTTACAGCCCTGTTTACAACAGAACTCTGTCAACCACGAGCACTGGTCTTGAGTGCCACATTTAAAGAAAGAAATAGTGCTCACAAGCTCTGAATAACAACACGTAACAGGGGAAGTCCTTCAAAATGGGCGGAGCTTTTAAAGCCCATATCCTGAATACTGCGCCTCTCATTGAGACAGCGCAAGCGCTGCGTAGGCAAGACCTAAAAAAAATGGGACTGTGACTGAAACCAGAATGTACTAAATCTCAATTCTGCCGTGGGCGCCACCACATCTTGTGATGTAAGGTAGCGTGAACCGTGCCAGCAGCATGAAATTCAGCTCTCTGTTTGTCTGGACCCAATAAAGGGCAATGCACATGCACATCGCACTAGCATGGAAAAGTCTCCATGTGCCAAACACATTTGTCTGTCTGTCTTTTGCTGTTACTGATGCTGGCCATTGGGCAATGTGTGTGAAATATTCTTGAGCAAGCACTGCAGGAAGTCCGAGATGTGGTGCGTTCTCTGAGGTATACCGATATCAAGGCGATGACCGTTGCTGCCATGCATTTGCCTGTCTCTGGAGTCTGTCTGTTACTGCTGCTGGCCATTAGGCAGTGTGTGAAATATTCCTGAGCACGCACTGCCCTGCAGGAATTCCTTTGTGACTGGATTCTCTGAGACATACCGACATCAAGTTGTTGACCGCAGCGGGCATGCATTTGCCTGTCTCTATAAAGAACCACAGACATTGTCGCAAAAACATGGCCCTTCCTCATTCCATGCCCCTTATTTGCTGCGGTTAATGTAGCCAAAACATGGGCGTTTTTACAGATGTGATAGAATTACATCATCCACTAAAGTGAAATTCAAGTTTTCAAGAGTAATGACTTGAGCCTGGTCCTGGGCGATGGGGCACTGGTAGGCATGCTCTATGACTGCATCCTGCCTGGCCTCTGTGTGTAGGTGGCAAGGCTGGAGGCCAATAGTCAGTAAGTACTATGATGTGCACTCACAGTGAGTCAGTGCAGGAAGCCATTTTATGCTCCCATACATGCCAGTAGACCAGATTCAGCTGGGAAACTCCCATTGTTTTAAGCCAAATATGGCTTCCATTTCGCTGCCTCCAGTTCAATAGAAGTCAATTGGAAAAAATATATTCGCCCGATTATATTTTTTAAATGTTGCTATGTATCTACTCGCCTTCAATTTTTGAAAGATTCGGGTATATATCAATTCAGAGAAGTAAAACGATTGTTATCTCAAAATCTATTATTAAGTTCTGTCGTTATAATGAATAAACAGCTACCTACATCATTATCATATGAAATCTCTTTATTGATGTCATACCTACACTTTCACGATTGTCTTATTAACCTTCTTGCTTTCTCAAATGTGCCTGAAAATGCACCGTTTACCCACTCTTTTTAAAAAATATTCTTGGGGGAGCCTCCCCCCCCCTCCTGAAATCGCTTTATGACCGTGAGGTTGACACAGATCAATCATCCGAAATGTTTCCCATTGTCACCAGCTATCACTGGTTTCATTATTCCCTCTTGTGAATCAGGCCATTTCATCGGCTGTCAACTCTCAAGCACACTTTTTTAAAGCCCTGTGAAATGCCTAAAAAGCTTGAGTGTTAGACCTGGCTTTTTCAGAGGGATTGTCCCCAGATTTCTAGCTTTTTGGCTCTTGTTTCTGAATGTTTCCTGTAGGTTTTATGACTCTGGGCACTTTACTTCTGCTGATCAGTGCTAGAGTGCATATGCTCTCCCTTTAAAGTATTGCTATGGATTGGTGATTCCATGATTGCAGATTTGATTTACTAGTCAGCCCCTAGTACAGTTCACTGTGCGCGCCCAGGGCCTGTAAATCAAATGCTGCTTGTGGGCTGCAGCACTGATTGTGCCACCCACATTAGCAGCCTGTAAATGTAACGCAGGTCTGCCATTGCAGAGCCTGTGTGCAGTCTGGTACTGCCTTGTCGACCTGTCAAGTGCACCCACTTGCCAGGCCCTAGCCTTCCCTTTTCTTACATGTTACTCACCCCTAAGGTAGGCCCAAGGTAGCCCTGTGGGCAGGGTGCAGTGTATGTGAAAGGTAGGACATGCCCTGGTGTGTGAGGCATGTCCTGATAGTGAAATACTGGGAATTGCGGGGCATATTACCAACAACTAGCGATAATTATCGCTATGTTGGTTTAGCGGCGATATTTTTTCGCCGAGCTGCGGCGATTTTTATCGCTTAGGAGCCTTGATATTATCAAGGTTTATCTCCTAAGCGATAAAAATCGGCCGAAATGCATGAATATCGCTGAAAAGTCAGCGATATTCATGCATTACCGAGCTAATGCTCTTAGCCATGTTATCCACCTACCATTGGATAACATGGCTAAGAACTGCTCAGGGGCAGGTGTTAGCTTTTGGAGATATTTGCGCTTAGCGCGAATATCTCCAAAAGTTGGTAATAGGAGATAGCGATGTTAGCGACTGTTGGCACGCCCACTTTGCATGTCATTAGTGATAAATATCACTGACATGCAAAGCGGGGCCCAAGATGGTCGCTATCTCCTACTAGCTGTCGCTAACTGGTGTTAGCGACAGCTAGGTAATAGGGCAGGGGTCTTCAATCTGTGGGGCGCGACCCCCAGGGGGGTCGTGGAGTCCTGGGAAGGGGGTCGCAGGTTGTCATTTTGCCTTCCTGGTGTCGAGCTGATTGAGGGTGCTTACGGCGGATGCATAATTCACACCGAGGGGTGAAAAACAACAAAGCCTCATTAACAAGTAAAAGGTCTTTTAAAGACCTGTGAAGTACTGGAGTGCGGCTTTGTGTGTGTCCCTGAAGGTGTTTAAGCCCGGCTCATGAGGAGGGGAAAGGATGGGGGCAGGGGAGGGTTGCTGGGGGAGGAGGCTGTAAAGCACAAAGCACGAACACTCATACCTGGCGGCGCCTGTGCTGGAGAAATTTGCCTGAGAGTCTGTTCACCAGGTGAGATGTTGTTACAGCCTGTCCCCCCCACCCCCCCGCCCCCAGCACAGAGACACAGAGATGCCCTCCCATGAGAGAGGAAGAAAAAGACGCAGAGAGATACTGACACCCCCACCCCCTCACCCCCATGAGAGAGGCACAGAAAAGGTGGGTGGATGAATGGATGAGAGGGTGGATGGATGAAGGATGGATGTATGGATGGATAAATGGTTGCATGGATGGATGGATGGATGGATGTGTGAAAATGTGGGTGGATGAATGATGGGTGAATGGATAGATGAAAGGGTGGATAGATGAAGTATGTATGTATGTATGGATGGATGGAAGGAAGGATGAAACGGTAGATGGATGAAGGATGGATGGATGTATGGATGGATAAAAGGTTGCATGGATGAATGATGGATGGATGTGTGAAAAGGTGGGTGAATGAATGATGGGTGAATGGATGGATGAAATGGTGGATAGATGAAGGATGTATGAATGGAAGGAAGGATGAAACGGTAGATGAAAGAAGGATGTATGGATGGATAAAAGGTTGCATGGATGAATGATGGATGGATGGATGTGTGAAAAGGTGGATGGATGAATGATGGGTGAATGGATGGATGAAAGGGTGGATAGATGAAGGATGTATGTATGGATGGAAGGAAGGATGAAACGGTGGATGGATGAAGGATGGATGGATAAAAGGTTGCATGGATGAATGTTGGATGGATGGGTGTGTGAAAAGGTGGGTGGATGAGTGATGGGTGAATGGATGGATGAAAGGGTGGATATTTGTCAAATAACTTTATTCGGTTATTTAAAAAAACAACCATAAAAGCATTACAAACAAAACATATATTATCACATGATTACATAAATAGGGTTTTTAAAAAGTGAGGGAAAATGACATGGTTGTATTTGGCATTTATGATTATAAGATTAAGATAGCACATTTTTACAGACAAGGCATACACTTTAGTGGTAATCAGACAAGACATCAGGGAAGTAAAAATAATTAGGCTAAAAACTATATCAGTTGCAAGAGTAGTTAGCCCTCCATACTTTTTCTGAATTTGAGTGCCATTTTCAAGAAACTACACACAAATAGAGCACAATCCCACCCTAACATCTGCAAATAATAGAGTGCTGGTTTATATTGAGAGAAGTGTAGTTTTTTAAGACAAGGTTTTAAAAAGAGCCTACGTGGCGTTTCATAAAATGGGCAAAAAAATAAAAAGTGTTCCAGATCTTGCGGAGACGTTTCGTCGCAGCCGCAAGCCGGCAACACTTGTCCACGATAAGCTCCCTTTGGCATAGCCAGCAATAAGTGAAATAAGTCCAGCCTAAATCTTGTCAACAGGAAACGATCATAACCAGTCATTGGCCATGACAGGTACGGTTCCATAACCATTGTTGTTTTTAACACCACGTGTTTACGTACGCTTCCCTTCATTATTTCACCAGCCTCCCTATCTAGATAGCGTAAAGTAATAAAGGCCTTTTTTACAGACAAAACATCCTGTTTCGTGATAGAATTGGGGTTTTGGAAAAGTTCAGGGCGCCCAATTTCCCTAAAACAATTGTTTAAATAACTTAACCAGGGGACCTTAAACCTGTTTTCCCATGTTAATGCTTCCCTCAGTATTAGCTGGGTGAGGGGGACATCACTGTTTGTCCAACATTGTAGCCAGCATACTAAGGGTTTAGCTGCTATTTTGTCGCATAGGAATGGTACTCCTAGCTCCTCATGTACGGAAAAGTTAGCTGTTCCAACGGGGACCCTTAATATCTTTTTGAGAAAGTTATTTTCCACTATCTCAAGTGCCCCTAGTGGGACATGTCCCCATAGCTCACCTCCGTAGGATGCTATGGCGATGCTCTTAGCCTGGTAAAGTTTGAGTAATGCTGCCACTGGGCTGTTGCCCATTTTTCTTGCGAAATTAAGTATGGCAGCATTTGCCCTAATTACCTCTCCCCTTTTTTTTTGGACTACAGGTCCCCAATTCATTTGATGGTCGAATAGGACCCCTAGGTAGGAGAAGGTTTTAGTGGTAGGAATTTTTGACCCGTTCACGTTTAAACAGTCCGGTTTTTTACTGCCTTGGCCAACCTTCATTACGAAGGATTTAGAGTTATTTATACTCAAATCACGTGATTTCATAAATGTAAAGAAGGAGTTCAGTAATGTTTGAAGGCCATTAGCAGTTCTAGACAAGAGGACTGCGTCGTCCGCATAAAGCAGGACTGGCAATCCCTTGCGGCCGATATAGGGATAATCTGCTCCTGTGCTTAAAAGGTGCTCTTCCAGGTCGTTTATGTATAAATTAAAAAGGAACGGGGCTAAGATGCATCCTTGGCGGACACCCCGGTGCACACTGAATTCTTCTGTCACTTTTAGATCCTGTGTGAACGGGACATTTGCCCTTGTGTCAGAGTGCATATCTGCCAGAAAATTTATTATATTCTGCTCTACGCCCATTTTTGCCATGGCAGTCCAGAGGCCTCTGCGGCTCACACAGTCAAATGCAGACGAGAGGTCCATGAACGCCATGTGGATTGTACCTGCACGGGCCTTAGTATATTACCCTATAATTAGATACAGATTCAGACACTGTGTAACGGTGGAGTGGCCAGGTCTGAAACCGTATTGAATGGGGGATATTATTTTATTTTCGTCAGCCCATGTGACCAGTCTATTTAAAATTACGCCCCCCACTACTTTGACAATAGAGTTAATTAAGGATATTGGTCTATAGCAGAGGGGGCTATTGCGGTCTCCTTTCTTGAACACGGGTACGATGGTAGATACCCCCCAAGACTTAGGGCATCCAGAAATCACTGCCGCGTTTATTACTGAGGTGAGGACTGGTGCCCATAATGAGCTGCAGGATTTAAAAAGGTCCGGTGGTAAGTTATCCGGTCCCGGAGCCTTATTGCTGGTTAGCCCTTCAATTCCTTTCTCGACCTCGTTTATTGTGAAGAGCAGTAATTTTTCCTCTGATGCAGTGTAAGTGCGTTCTGCCTGTAATTCGTTGCTTTTAAAAATAGAACTAAAATGATTAACCCACTCTTCTTCTGGGATATTTGTGCCCATTGAGAAATCAATTGGGTTATCGAAAAGGGGTTTATTTATAATGTCCCAGAATTTTGCACTATTTCTTAGAATTTCAGGGTCTAATAAAGACTCCCATGCATTTTTTTTTACCTCTATTTTACGGGTTGCGAGGGCCTTTTTATGCCTAGCACGCACAACTTTTATTAGTGCCTTATCTCTGGGTTTAGTTTTTAATGCCGCCTTGAGCTCACGGCTAACCTTGGAACAGTCTTTGTCAAACCATTTCGGGTTATTGTTTATGCTCCCTCTGGTTGTCACCGTTAATAATGATCCTACTTTAATTGCAACTCCCTCAAAGGATGCCAAGATTTGTTGTGGTGTTGATGCGGGTGATGTACATAATGAAAATTCAGTGCTACAGGTCTTGTTGATGGATTTATACAAGTTTTCATGATTCACCATTGACCATTTTAAGCGACGCTTCCCATTTATATGTTTTATGAACCCACGATCCATGTGTGGCTTTCGCTGTTCAAAAATTCCCGCATCCATTGTAATACATATAGGATTATGGTCACTATAAATACTCATTTGGATTTGGAAATTCAGGACAGTATTGGCAAGGTCAGCAGATAGTAAAATGTGGTCTATGTATGAACCAGTGGTGTGACCTTTGAACGTAGGAATAGAAAAGAGAGTTTGGTCCGCCACTGTTGACATAGCAGAAATTAAGTTGTTTTCGTTCAATAGTGAGTTCAAGTTTGTTCCACGCCGTGTGTGTTCAAAGTGGAAACCTTCCAGATCGTTACAACCTAGTTGGTTAATGGTAGTCTCTCCTGGGTTTCCGCATGGATGAGTGTTGAAGTCACCAACTAGTAGCAACTGGCGGGACAATCTATTTGCATTTTCCCTCAAAAAGTCACAAAGAAATTGGATATTACAATCACCCGAATAGTTAATTGCATTGTAAAAATTAATCAGTGTATAGGTAGTATGTCCCCTCTTCAGCTCTAGAACCTGGATATTTCGATTACCAGTGTGAAACTCAGATTTAGAACATGGTGGATAGATGAAGGATGGATGGATGGAAGGAAGGATGAAACGGTAGGTGGATGAAGGATGGATGTATGGATGGATAAAAGGTTGCATGGATGAAGGATGGATGGATGTGTGAAAAGGTGGGTGGATGAATGATGGGTGGATGGATGAAAGGGTGGGTGAATGAAGGATGGATGAATGGATGAAAGGGTGGATGGATGAAGGATGGATGTACGGATCGAAGGATGAAAGGGTGGATGGATGAAGGATGGGTGGAAGGATGAAAGGGTGGGTGGATGAAGGATGGATGTATGGATGAAAGAGTGGATGGATGGATGATGGAAGGATGGATGGATGGATAAAAGGCTGCATGGATGAATGATGGATGGATGTGTGAAAATGTGGGTGGATGAAGGATGGATGGATGGATGGAAGGGTGGATGGGTAAAGGATGGATGTAAGGATGAAAGGGTGGGTGGATGGATGAAGGATGGATGTATGGACGGATGGAAGGATGAAAGGGTGGATGGATGGATAGATGTGTGAAAGTGTGGGTGGATGAATGATGGATGGATGTGATGAGGTCGAACAGGCCCATTTATGGCTGTCAATAGTAGTTGATGATGAGGAGTACCAGTTTCTAGAAACTTTTGTTGGAAGGGGGTCCTTAAGCCTAAAATGGTTTTACAAGGGGGTCTCGGCATCAAAAAGTTTGAAGACCTCTGTAATAGGGAGATAATTGTATCTCCGCTTTCTTGGCTTTTAAAGCCAAAAAAGCAGAGATAAACACCCTTGATAATATGCCCCTGCGTTTTTCACTATTGCAAAGCTATCTGTTCCCAAAGGATAGAATGGGGAGTTTGCTTATAAAATGTTATATGTCTAACTACCCCTAGGAACAAGGTAGAGAAATAAAGTTTAGAATGCCTGACCTCAGAATGTTAAAATGTGTCTTTTAGTGAGGGTGATTTTTACATTCTGTGTTTAAAAATACCACTTTTAGAAAGTAGGTATTTTCTTGCTTAGCCATCCAGTGTGCCTCTGCTAGGATGTGTATTGACTGTCTGACTTTGGAGTGACAGGCGCTGGGGATGTGCAGTGGCTCCAGAGAGTCTGGATGAGTCAGCGCTAGGCTGAATAGGCCTGGTCTGCATTTGGAGTGGTGGGAGGTGTAGTGCCTGCACCAGAATAGGACTGTGCCTGCCTTCCACAATGATGGCTCCGCCCAATTGATGTGTGGCTAGAGCCAGGGCAGACACTGACAATGGAGGTTGCTGTGCACTTGCAAAGTGCCCCCCAGAACTGGTTTGGACTGGGCTCAGATCCGTGGCCCACAAGAGAACAAAGAGATTTACTTTTAGATCACTTCTGGGAAATCAAGAGGAACCTTTGCCAAGGAGAAGAGCTGGAGAAACTGAGGAGGAATACTGTCCCTGTGCTGTTTGCTGCCTGGGGTTGGCCTGCAGTGGCTATCTTCTGCCAAGGAAAGGGAAAAAGGACTTTGCTGTTTGATGAGTCCCCTGCTTGCGGAAGATATCCAAGGGCTTGAAGAAGAGCTTGCCTACTGTTCTGAAGTCTCAGGGACACAAAGACTTCACCCCATCATCCCTGAACTTCCTTGCTTGGAGTTCTTACCTGCCAAGAAGTGCCTGTAGCTATTATGGGCCTCTGGAGGTTGTTCTGGCTGTTGGGAGCTGGAAAAGCAACTTACCAACAATAAGTATGACACTTCCGCACCTGTTTCCGACGCATTGCTTAAGAAATCATTTCCCGCGGCTCATTGAGGTGCCATGTCTGTCGCATCGTTGGGGGATGAAGTAAGAAATCAACGGATCACCTCCCCACGCAGTAAGAAACAGACGCATCACCTCCTCTCCATTAAGGACCTGGTACCTCACCTCCCCTGTGCGGCAGTAAGGAACTGGCGCATCACCTACCCCGGAGCAAGAAAACAACAAATCTCCTTCCCTGAGTGTAAAGAACAGACGCATCACCTTACCTGCTGCCATTTTTGTTTGTGTGCACAACGCATCCAAGGTACTTTGTGTGAAAAGTGTTGCATCTGCAATTTCTTTCAACTGAACTATATCTACCATTTGAAAGTCATATTTTTATTACTGTATTGTGAATTTTTGTTGTTTGGTCTTGTTTGGTTTAGATAAAGATTACTTATTTTTCTAAACTGGTGTAGTGTCCATTTGTAGTGTTTTCACTGTATTACTTTATGTGTTTACAAATGCTTTACACACGGCCTTTGAGATAAGCCTGTATGCTCGTGCCAAGCTACAAAGGGGGTAAGCAGGGGTTATTTTAGAAGTGTATCCCCCTAACCCTGACTAGAAGCAAGGGTCCCTGTTTGGACAAAGGTACCTACCTCTGCCAACTAGAGACCTCCATTTCTAATATTGAGGTTCTATATTCTGTCAGGAGTAGTTAACATGATATCAGACTGTTCGCACTTTGTGAAGGGCCTCTCAGTACCAAGGGCCATATGTACTAAGCAAAATTGAATTTGCAAACACCGAAATTCGCAGAATTTCGGCGTTTGCGAATGCTATTTTGCCAAATGGTATGTATTAAGGCAAAATAAGGAATTGCAAAATTTGCGATTCCTTATTTTGCGATTGCATTTAAGGAATCGCAACTTTTGCGATTCCTTAAATGCAATGTAAGAAGCACCAAAAAAGTGCAATTTGGCCTTAAGGAACCGCAAATTACCACCAACTTCAAGTTGGTGGTAATCTGCGGTTTCTTTGAAAAATGCACTTTTTTAATTATTCAAAGTGCCATGTGACGCACCTTAGGGCATGTATGTGTGCCACATGTGCACCCGTGCTTATTTCAGGGGTGCAACAGGGTGTCCTTTTGACACCCCTGCACCCTTGAAATTGCATTCTCAATTTGCAATTCGCTAATTGCTATTCGCAAATTGAGAATGTCTTCCCAGTCATTCCTATGGGCCTCTAGGCCCAAAGGGAATGAATGGGGAGGTATTCCTTAATTGCGAATCGCAATTTGCGATTCGCAATTAAGGAATATGTAGGATTCGCAAAATTTATTGCAAATCCTACATACATATAATTTTGCGATTCTCAAATAGCGATTTTCAAAAAATCGCTATTTGAGAATCGCAAAATGACTTTTTGATACATATGGCCCCAAGTTCTCTGTCCCTCCACTCAGCCTTTCCAGGTAAGGAGGCGGCTCTTTCTCCTTTCTTGCCTCAAAAGCTTGGAACATTGTGCATCTTCTGGTTCATGCCCCTAGTAGTCACTTAGGGGGTCATTAGTATGGCAGGAGTACTTTGTCTGCCCACCATACCCCGGGAATTGGGACCGCCCGCAATGCTTGGGCGGTCCCGCACCCCCAATTAGGATGCGCCCGCCACACTGGCGGGTGCATCGCACATTTGTAACATTGCGGCGCCGCAATGCCACAAAGGCAAGTTGTGCCTTTCAAAGCACAATGTGACAGGCACAGCGCAATGCCTGCCACGTTGTACATTGAAATGCAGGGGGATACCATAGGTAGCCCCCATGTGCACCCCCACCCCTCAGAGACCGTGGGGGCCCGCAAACGCCCCCCACATGAAAACTCCGCATGCCTTTGCCGCCACGGAAAGGCATGTTTCCGCCCCCATTGTAATATGGCTGGCAGTGTCTAACAGACACCGCCACCATATTGATAAGTCGACCGGGCGGAAAAGCAGCAGACGGTCTTTCCGTCGGCCGCGGACCCCCCAGCCACCATTATATAATTGCGGGGGATCTTGGCTGAATGGATGGCGGGAGGATCACCCCCGCCGGGCCAGCGGTGACTTCCGACTTCCTGGCGGGGGTGATCCATCCGCCATCCTAATGGGGCCCTTAGTGTTAAGGAAGCTCATTAAAACCACCACCTATTCTAAAGCAGTCATGGACTCCATTTGCTCTTCACCCTAGCTCCAGGACCCCCTAGGTTTATTAGTTGTGCTTTATAAATATGCTTTTCATTCATTCAAACAAGTAGCTTGAATTGGTCTGGGACAACTTGTGTTATTGCCTATTGGGATCTCCTCTAGCAGTTCAGGCTTGGTCTTTCCACGGGTAAGACAAATACTAGTTTCTGACCGGTCTTTGTTTAGAGCGGCATATGGGAGAAAAATGAACTAGAATTCATATGGAGCAACTAGCTCAACGCACACTTTGACATTGGTATTACACCGGTCCGGGAGGGGGGGGGGTGAATTAATCTCATATGACCTTTGATCGTAATGTCCCAAGGAAGTTGTGTCACATGACCATAACCCTAACAAAACTGCAATAATTGACATCTCTGAAGTTCTGTAATAACTGCATGATTTTTATGACATACTACAGACAAATGGCCATTTATAAACCACCTATATTTGGAGGGGAAATGATTTTTGAAAGTGATGGAATGAAATACTTACCCCTAATTGTACTGAGCAAGACCTCTTCTTGGTGGGTGGCGGGTTCTCCCACTGAGAATGTTTTTTTAAAAAAATGGTAGCAAACTGTGTATTGCTAAAAATCAAAATCTTCTGAAAGGGCACTTATTCACATTCAGATGCTTTCAAGGTGTGCCACACCAATGAAACTTGAATCTCTCAAGGAGTTCATCCCATTGTTTTCAGAATGTGCATTAGGTGTCACCTTATGTGAAAAATCACATCCATTGTACAAGGGCTAGCATTTTGTAGGATTTTGTCAGCGGTGCCCCTCATATGCAATGTGTGCCCCTTCATGCCAATAACTACAGACAATATCCCAGAGTCAGAACTTTTCAATTTAGGCGATCGTATTCCTTTGGTTACCCTTATTTCACATAATCTCTAGTACACCAGGGCCAGAATGTTGTCATGATTGCCCCCTCTCATGTCATGTTTTCCCTTCCTTATGCCAAGAAGTATCTCCAATGAACTAGTGCTGGCATTTTACCATGGCTGTCCCCTATGCCAACAATTTCTTCAAGTGTGCCATTCTTTCCCCATGGGCGCTGTTAGACATGACAGCCTTAGGGTGGTGTTTCCCCCCCTCCTCCTCCATTGTGTCTGAACACATTTTTGCAGAATTTTGGACTCTGTCCACTTTACCACTGCTAAGCAGTGCAAAGGTGCTTGTACTCTCTCCCCCTCCCCTAAACATGGTAACATTGGCTCATCCCCAATCAGCATATTTAATTTACTTTTATGTCCCTAGTAAAGTGCACTGCCTGTGCTCAGGGCCTGTAAATTAAATGCTACTTGTAGGCCTGCATAACTTGTTGTGCCACCTACTTAAGTACTGTACCTGTGTGTGCAGTTGACACTGCCATTTCGATGGGCAAAGATAAACCTCTTGCCAGGCCCAAACCTTCCCTTTTATACATATATGTCACCAGCCGCGACCCGTGGAGGGAGTTCAGTGGGGCAGGGAGGCGGTGCGGGAGAGGGGCAGGGTGGGGGGTGCTAAACAACGGAATATGGATAATTGCAGGTAAGTAAACAATTTAATAAATAAAACAAATTTCGTAGTGCATCCTGCATCGCACAATGCGATGCAGCGTGCTCTACCAAATTCGTTTTATTTATTAAATTGTTTACTTACCTGCAATTATCCATATCCCGTTGTTTACCACCCCCCACCCTGACCCTCCCCGCACCGCCTCCCTGCCCCACTGAACTCCCTCCACGGGTCGCTGCTGTATGTCACCCCTAAGGTAGGCCTGAACATCCCAGAGGGCAGGGTGCAAAGTATTTAAAAGGCAGGACATGTATGTCCTGGTAGTGAAAAACTCTCAAATTTGTTTTCCACTCTTGTAAAGCCTATCTCTTTGGTAGGATAACATTGGGATTACCTCATTCTGTTGTCTAAGTGTAATACTCAATTGTGCAGAGATAGACTTTTCAAGTTTGGTGTCTCTGGAGTCACAGTTTAAAATCCAAACTTATGTTATAGTGCAATATTAAATTGCCGTTCTGAAAATGCCAGTTTTGGAAAGTTGGAATTTTCCTACTTCAGTCATTTGGTGGCTGCAGCATGTCTCAGATACACGTCTGGGGAGGGTGATAGCTAGGCTTTGTGAATTGCCCCTAGACAGCAGCACACAATGGGAGCTTAGGTGTGACTTGATTAGGTCATCCTGGCAGGATGGGAGGGAGGATCTGGACCCAGCCACACTTACACCTGAATAGGCTGCGCAATGTCCCTACACAAAGGACTGCATACACCCTGTAGGGAGTCTCGAGCCAGGGCAGGAAAGGATGATCTCTGTGCACTTCAAAGACCTATCTTTGAGGTTTCCCCACTACAAAGGTACAACTGGGTATAAGTTCTGGACCTCTGACACCCCAACTTCAATATAGTTCTGGACCTGTGAAGACTCTGCCAGGAAGGACTGTTACTCCTCTGGACTGCTGCTTTGCTGTGCTGCCCTGGTGTCTGCTGTTCCCCTGCCTGGGTGAGAAGGACTTGCTCTGCATCACTTGATCCCAGAGTGACACCAAGGGCGAGCTGGCTGGCCTTCTGATCTAAAGTTTCAGGGATATAAAAGATTTCCAACTTACCTGCTTCTTCACCTGAACTCTGCCATCTGTGAGTCTGCCCTGCCATGTGGTGTCACCTGATTCCTGGACCCTTAGAAGTGGGCCTAAGGTGCTAGCTTTAGCAAAACCCAGGCATCCTCTGTTGAACTGGTCCCGTTGCATTGATCAGAAACGGTGCATTGCTGCTGTTGCGTGGATTTGGAACTGGTGCATTGCTTATGTTGTGTGGAAACAGAGCCAGCACATAGCTCCTGTTGAGTGACCAGAACTGGCACATTGCCTCTGGAGCCACCACTGCACAAGGTCTCCAAATCTCCATTGATGACATCCTCGACGGTGATACTGAATCTCGCATCACATCTTTTCGCTCATCGGAGCCGACAAAGAATCACTGCTGCATGGCTTATGACTGGCGTATCGCCCCTGTTGCGTGGATCAACACAAATGCATTGCTTCGGCTGTACCTGGCAACTTCGACATCGACGCAACCAGGATCAATGTAGTTTTGTTCAGCGGACCTCACTGGGTCCCTGGGTACACAGACAGAATACAGAATCAAAAATATCGATTTACACAAATATTGAGTTAAAAATATCATGGGTCAGAAATATTGACAGACAAATTCTCGTGGTCAAGAATATCGCATTTATGTATATGTTACAAATAATGTCTATGTTAAAAATGTCGAAGTGTAAAAATATCTTTTGTAAAATATAGTTAAAAATATCGATTTATTATTAATGTTATGTATTTTAATATATATTTTATATGCATGTGATGTATGTTTTTTTGTATATGATTTCTTTGTATTTTTAATATATGTGTTACATTTTTAGTTGTTATTAATTATTCTTTATTTGATTTTTGCGTGTTTAGTTCTGTAGCAGGTTGTGGGTTTATAGGGGAATAGAGTGGGAAGTAATTTAATTATTTAAAATGAATTGATTATTTTTAGTAGTTATTAATAGTTTTTAATTAGAATTTTGCATTTTTAGTTCTGTAGCGGGTTGTGGGTTTATAGGGTGGGAAGTAATTTAATAATATTACACTTATTGAAAATGTTATATTTATTATTATTTGTTTAATTGCGATGTTATAGTGTTAAATGGGTAAAGTAATGTATTATTAATGAATAATTGGTTGTTAATGTATTTGTTATTAGTTAATTAGTAATAAATTATGGTTATTGTGTAAATAATTTAAGGTGTGTGTAGTGGTGATTATAGGAGTAAAGAGTGGGAAGGGTGGGAAGTAATTTATTTTTAATTGATGAATTAATAATTAGTTGTTATCTAATTTTAATTAATTAATTAGTAATTAATTATGGTAATTGAGTTGTTAATTTTAGGTGTGTGTTGTGGTGCTTGTAGGAGTAACGCGTGGTAAGAATTTTGTGTTTAATTAATTATTATATAGTTGTTAATTAATGTTAATTATTTGATGTTTATTTTGTGTAATTGCTTTATGTATTGTTTTTACTTTTAAAGGGCGAAAAGGTGGATATTAAATACATTTTTAAATATTTAATTATTCGTTGTTAATAGTAATAGTTTTTGTTTTAACAATAATAGTTAATTGTGTTTTATTATTTTATAGTTTAATTTAGGTGTGTGTTGTCGATATAATAGTGTTAAAGCATGTATACTCAATGAATCTTTATTATTTTTTGTAATAAAATTAATTATGTTAATTCTGGAAATAAATGTAATTAAAAATGTTGAAGTGTTTTGTTATGGGTGTGGTGTTATAGGGTAGGAAATAAAATAAATTCATTTATGTTTTGATACATTTTTTTGTTTGTTAATATTTGCTACTTTTAAATTATTATTGTTTATAAATGTATTTATTAATTTATTTTATATATTTAGCCAACATTGTCACTATTGTTGCACTCACTGGAGTTGGAATAGTAAATTTAATTCCTCCACTATCCAACACTTACCCTAATTTTTCACTCACTGCAGTGGGGATAGTAATTTTTACTCCTCTGCTATCTACAATTTTCCCTACTGTTGTACTCTTTGGATTTGGAATAGTAATTTTTGTCTCTCCACTATCGAACACTTTACCTACCGTTACACTCACTGGAGTGGGAATAGTGATTTTTACCCCTCCGCTATCCAACATTTCCCCTACTGTTGCACCCAAAGGAGTTGGAATAGTAAATTCAATACCTCCTCTCTCCAACACATACCCTACTTTTGCACTCACTGTCGGGGGGAAAAGTCATTTTTACCCCTCCGCTATCCAACGCTTTCCCTTTTGTTGCACTCTTTGGGGTGGGAATAGTAATTTTTGCCCCTCCGCTATCCAACACTTTCCCTACTGTTGCACTCATTGGAGTTGGAATAGTAAATTTAATTTCTCCGCTATTCAGCACTTACCCTACTCTTGCACTCACTGGAGTGGGAATAATAATTTTTACCGCTCCGCTATCCAACACTTTTCCTACTGTTGCACTCTTCGGAGTTTGAATAGTAATTTTTTCACCACCACTATCCAAAACTTTCCTTACTGTTGCTATAACTGGAGTGGGAATAGTAATTTTTACCCCTCCGCTATCCGACACTTTCCCTACTGTTGCACTCACCGAAGTTGGAATCGTAAATGTAATTATTCCGCTATCCAACACTCTCCCTACAGTTGCACTTATTGTTTTGGGAAATGTGAATGTTTTTTTTTATTTAGAATTATTGATTGATATATATTTTTATTTTTTATATAATTTTAAAGTTTAAAAACTTAAATAATGGTAATAGTTAATAAATTATTTGTAAGTAAATACATGAATAAGTATACATTTGTATGTTTGTGTGTTTATATTTTTTTAATTAAGTTTATTTGTTATATTTAGTTAAAATATATATTAAATGTAATTCATTTTGTTAAAAAACATTAATATTTATATTTTTAAATCAATATTTTTTACATCTATATTTTTTACCTCGAGATTTTTGATTTGATATTTTTGTATTTACCTGTTAAGTTATTGGAGTATGTATTTTTCCTGTCAATATTTGTTTCGGATATTTAGAACATCGATGTTTGTTACATTGATATTCTATCAGTGAACGATATCAGCCCATGCACCTATGTGTCCCCTGGTAGGCTAAGCCCCGTGGTAGGCTAAGCCCCGTGGTTTACCTTCAAAGTGGTGTCAACAGTTTGGGTGTATGGTGGATGCTGCTGAACAGTCCCTCCTTCGCAGTTTGGTTTATTTGATGTCAGAAGACAGACTCCAGGAGGAGGGTCTTTATAGCAGCACCTGACTACACAGCAGTGATTGTAGAACTCGACTGCAGGCAGGTACTCAGTGATCTCCTGGGCAGTAGTGGCCCCTATGCAGATCAGATTATCCATTCCGAGGTACGTAGGGCCTCATTTTTAAGGCCCCTAGCGGCACTTTTGCGCCACCGGAACATCACTTTTTTTTACATTCCGGTGGCACAATATGCCGCGCATATTTACAAGGTCACGTAAAGCTACTTTACCCTTTCACAAAGAACCTCCGTGAAAGGGGCGTTCCATGGGTGTTGCCTCGCAACATCCATGGAACCTGAAGCATTCTCACATTTACGAGGCATTGTAAACCTGGGAATGCGTCAGGATCTAACACCTCCCCAGTGGTGGCATTAGGGAGGCACAATTTTCCTATTTGTTCCCTTATTCTGTGTGTGCTGCATACTGCAGTACACATAGAAAGGAGGACATTGCCAGAATTGATTTTGTGCAGGAAGGTGGCCCTTACCGCTCAAAATCAATCTGCCCCACAATTCAGGCACCCTTGCACCATGGTACATGGATGACTACATTGGTGCATTGCATCCCATTGTGCGCCGTGCAGGGGAAAAGGATAGAATGCTCCTTATCACATACATATTCGGCATTCCTGGCCTTTGTTTTGACTAAGGGCCGTGCAGCAAGATTCCTTGCGGTGCTGCTCTGCGCCAAAACCTCATAAATGAGGCCCATAGTCTTTCACTTTATGTGAGTGACGACAACTCCAGATGATCAAACCCATGGCCGGCTGTTGGGTGCATTGCTTCTGGCATAAACATGATACAGCTCACTTCAGGAACTTTACAGTGATTGGAAAGGCCCTTTTAGAGCACAGGGTCTCTCCTGGTGCACTCTCTTGAGTCATCATTTTTTTCCGGGCTTCCCCACACTGGGCCTCTTCTCCTGAACAGTCTTTCCTCCCTAGGGCCTTGCACACTTCTTCCCTCTATTAGAAGGTAAGCAGGCTTCTGAGCTTTTCAGGCAGACCCTCCGGTCCTGCAAAATGTTTACTTCAGTTGGTGTCCCTTCATCTCTGGGGGAAAGCTGTCAGGCAGACACCAGCTCTGGTTGCACAGCGGCTCTTTGAGTACTCTCTCGAAGACTCTTTTTCTTGGTCAGGAAGAACTTGGGACTGGAACAAAGTGAGGTGGTGTGGATCCCATTCCTTTACACATTTTTGAGACAAGGGATGTGGATCCACTATCTCCAAATTCTGAACAAGTTTTAGTTGGTTCTCTTCCAAGATTTTGTTATAGATCACTCCTCTAACATGGCCTTTGTGCAAAGGAATGGTAGAACTGGGGTTGGTTCCAACTAGTCACAAAAGTCGGAATACTGGTTAATTTGCATTCAGGCACAAAGGGCATGGGTACAAGCCCACATCCCAATGCAGGGAACATTCTCATCCAAACAGGTGAAAAAATATTATGGTTTAAATTAGATTAATTTTAGTTGCTCATGGTGTTTATGCAAAGCATTTACAAGTGGGGCAAAAAAAATGGAGAATAACATGCATGTGGTCCATGCAGTAAAATAAATCTGCCTTTTTGACAGGGGTTGCTGTCAACCTCATTGACTATTGAGAAAAGCCTACAGAGTCCAGTGCTTAATTTGAGCTTTTGACTGCCTATGGGAGCCATGAAACTCATTTTTGGGGACCAGCACTTCTGTTTCCCCTTCAGCCATTTCCTGAAATCGAGAAAGGGGAAACCACACAAAGGGGAAAAAAGGATGAGGAGAAATACCGAAAATCTGTCACAAAGGGTGAAAGCAGGAATCCAAGCTGATAAAGTGGTAGTAAGTGTCTGGGAGTGGATTAAAGAGAGCTGAGATAGATTTAAGGCTGCACGGCATTGGCATTCAGAACGCTGACATTTCATTGCTGCAGCTGCAGGTTTCTGAGAAGAGAGCTTTGGGCACCATCATTCTTTCTTTTACAAATTAAGCACTGCTGCAGGCCCCCAAAACAGTGTGTGTATAGTTCCAGTTTGCAACCACTCTGTTTGCGACCACTCCCCATAGACATTGAGATTTAATCATACAAATTCCATTAGCATGATGATAACACCAAAGACAGGGCTTTGTGAATGGAAATATCTAGTTGAACTTTGGTATGGACTGTGTCTTCCCACTGTTGGCAGATGAAGTCTGTGACGACACCAACCGAGCTTTGGCGGTCTTGGAAAATGCCTGGGATCTTCCATGTTCCTCACCTGATTATCATGTTAAATGGTTACCACCTGATGGGCGGCACATGTTATGCACTTTCCACGGTGTCTCGAAGTTTATATGCATGATTCCTTAAAGACAACATGTACGAAGAGCAGTCACGCATTTAAATGGAATGTACAATAATGCAAATGAAGAGATGATCCCATAAGGTTACCTCTCTGGACACAAATAAAGGCAATGTAGACTGCAATTTCAGTAACCACGTGCCACTGACCCCCAAAGGATTTTTTAAATATGAACAGTGGCACATTAACCTCATGTAATGTTGCTAAATTTCAAGTGTGATAAGTTGCCAAAATGTAGAAATTTACTTGACCTCTTCTGAGTGGGAGGAGGTGTTTTGTTGGCATGGGGCTGCAGTGAGGTAGCCATATACCCAGAGAAGAACAGGGGTAAATTGGGCATTAATTGAGGTGGCGGACGTATGCTGGAGGGTGGTTTAAACATGGGTAGTTAAAGTTTAAATTTGGCACCAGACAAAGGAAATCCATTAATACTGAATCCCTCGTATTGGCTGCAGGGAGTAGCTTGGTCAGTAGGACTAGGAGGTAGTGAGATTCAGATTTTCCAGCAGGCACTCTGACATATCATGTTAATCATGTTGGAAAACGAACGGGCCCCTGTATAAAGGATAAAACCCTAACAAGAAAATTGACTATTATGAAAAGAATATTGTGCCGGGCACAGTACTGGATACTATTAGACAAGCATGTAAACTCTAGAAACACAAAAGCGTAGTGCAAATCATAAAAAACTAACGTGCAAACATATTTATAAAAATATACTCTTTTTTATTGATGAGATTTTTTATATAGACTTATAATGAAATAGACAAAATATATAAATATTCATAAATACAATTCAAATATAGATACTTCCAATATATGACCAGATACACATAATAGATAATATTGTGCAAATTAGAATCACTTGGTCATTAACCCCTTTCATACTCCCGTCGGCCGTTGGCCGATGGGAGCACTACCTCGCTGGTGCTGCCGTCGGCCAATGGCCGACGGAGCCCCTCCCACTCTTTAGAACGCCCGCGCCGCAGCGGAAAAACCGCTGCGGTTAAGGCGTTAAAATGCAGTGTTGAAGCTTCTATAGCTGTTGCACATGACTTGCAATTGGTGCATTCATATGTACCCACTAGTGGATTGCTCCCGGTGATGCTCATTTGGTGAGACATACTCAGTTTCTTAATGCGGGAATGTACAACATGATCTTTTATATTTTTATTGCGTCTATACGCAAACATCGGTTTAGGGATCAATCCTGTCGATGTGTCCACATTTAGGATTTGCCAGCTAGAGCAGACATCTTGCCTGATTCTCTCATTTAGCATTGAGTGCCTGGTGACAAAAACTAAGGCAGGATCCTTTTTCTTTTTTGCACTCATAAGGAGATGCTGGCAAGCGTAAAAACGGGTCTCTTACAATCTTTTTCGGATAGCCCCTAACCAGGAACTTCCTTTTCATTGCCTCTGCTTTGCCATCAAAATCATTAATATTTGTGCAATTACACCTAAGGCGTAGAAATTCGCCAAAAGGTGTGCTATTTTTTTGAGGGGTAGGATGATAGCTATAATACGGCTTGAATAATTTTTAGCCCAATATTCTTTATATAGACCATCATGTGCCTTATAAATTGTTTCTGACCATCTTGTATATAAAATTGGAGTTATAATGGTCTCAGGTTATACCATCATGTGAATGAATATGTGGTTCTAATTTGCACAATATTATCTATTATGTATATCCGGTCATATATTGGAAGTATCTATATGTGAATTGTATTTATGAATATTTATATATTTTGTCTATTTCAGTATAAGTCCATATAAAAAATCTCATCAATAAAAAAGAGTATATTTTTATGAATATGTTTGCGCGTTAGTTTTTATGATTTGCACTATGCTTTTGTGTTTCTAGAGTTTATATGCTTGTCTAAAAGTATCCAGTACTGTGCCCGGTACAATATTCTTTTCATAATATCATGTTAATTATTACATGAGAAGCAGGCTTAAATAGGGCTTAAGGCCCAGTGGAAAGGGAAAGGACTGCAGTTTGTGAGGGGTACTTAAAACACAGTACTTTTTAAAATAAACTTGATTTAAGACCTTCAGAACTGAGACCAGAGAAGAGAGAGCGTGACAGAGACAGAGAGAGAGAAGGAGAGAGAGAGAGAAAGTCTGTTTTTCTGTGTGCAAGCATTCAAAAATCCCAGGGCAGATCTTTGAGAAGCTAACGCAGAGCAGTCATTTTGCTGCGCCACGTTAGTTCCGAAGCACAGGGATGCAACATATTTACAACAATATGTCACATCTCTGTGCTTCACCTTGTGCTGGCACACAAATTACTGTCATGCACCGTCGCAGGCACCCTTGCACCATGGTGCAAGGATGACTGCGTCGTGGGGAAATTGAGGTACCTTCCTGAGCAAAAACAATCAATTGAGGTGATTTCCTCTTCCAATGTGTGCTGTAGAATGCAGCACGCATTTAAAAAGGAACAAAACTAGGAGAAATTAAAACATTTCTCCTCGTGGTACCTCGCTACGCCACCCTTAGGGTGGCATAGCATTCTGACGCATTTCCAGATTCACGATTTCTGGTAAATCTGGGAAATGCATCAAAGGACATGAGTGCTGCGGGGGAACACACACAGAAACCCTCATGACACAATCCTAACATGCAAAGTGTTGGGTGAACAGGGGCGATATTTACAAGCACAGGTTAAGTCACGCAGGGTGACTTTACCTGTGCTTGTAAATATCATTCAGCAGGCTGCGCCACCGGTGCGTCATGCAACGAGATGCACCGGCAGCGCAAGGGGCTTATAAATCTGCCAGCCCCATATGAAATCCAACAGACATCTTGCAGTGATTGCGCTGTCTTTGTTCTTCACTGGGACACTTCTGGAGAGGCTCAGGGGCTCCAGGTTGCTGTATACGGTTATGATTTTGCTGCAAAAGACGTTTGAGAGATCGTTGAGCAGATCTTGTGATGAGCTGATGTTGCAGGTGTTTTGAAGTCCTCGATAATTGCAAAGATTTCTTTGCTGCTTTGGAGGTGACACATATTCATTCGACTAGGGCCTTCCTCTTACTTTCTAGGATTAGCTGGTAGTAGCTTCTCTGGGTGGCTTTGAAAGTATCTTTTTCTGCATCCCCTTTTGGTGGTTCACCATTTCTGTTTCAGTTGTTTGCAGTGTTTGGTCATTCTGAGGTCTTCTGTGTACCAGCTGGCTTGTGTTGGTGGACAGGTCTGATAAGGAGCACAATGGCATGGAAGGAGAGAGGTGTGAGGAACAGGTAAGAAGCAGGGGAAGAAGTGAGGGGGTGCAGAGAGGTTAGGAAGAGGGCACTGGGAGGGGGCATATAAAGATGGACGGATGACAAAAGGTCAGAACAAAAGCAAGAGAAAAAGCATAAAAAATGTAGCAGAATGAGTGAGAGAAAAGGCAAGAAGTGTGAGAGATATGGCACAAAAAGACTCAGAAAGAGAGAGCGAGAAGGCAAAAATATCGAGAGAAAAGATGTGAAGAGTGAGTGAAAGGCACAGAAAATCACAGAAAGAGTGAGAGAAAAGGCAAAAAGTGTAAGGGAAAAGGCACTAAGAGCAAGAGAAAAGGCACAAAAAGTTGCAGAAAGAGAGAGAAAAGTAACAAAAGAGCAAGAGAAAATGCATATAGAGCAAAATAAGTGGCACAAACATCAGAGAGAGAGAGAGAGAACAAGGTCAGAGAGGGAGAGCAAGATTGAAACAGTCAAGGTAAGTGCCTCGAGGTTCTGAAGCTGGGTCAACAAGGGTCTTGACCATTCAGAGAACTGGTCAGAGGTAAGTCTAGATGGGGCTAGTCCTAGGCACTATCTATAAGTCTGTAGTATATGGTACAACATGTATTCAGGGCCTGTAAGTTAAATGTGACTAGTGGACTGGAGCACCCATAAATCAATCAGGGGTTGTTAAGCGAGGCTACTCACCCTTGAGGGTCTAAGGCGCTATGGGGGGGGGGGGTGCTGCACATCCGTCTGCACTATGGTGTTCAGTTGAAGAGATAGATCATGAGGTCCTTCTTGAGTTGGGTCAGCGAAGGGGATTGTCTGAGGTGGATCAGCAGGGTGGTCCAGGTCTTGGTGGCGAGGTAGGAGAAGGATCTTCCTCTGATTCTTGTCGTGTGGATCCGATGATGCTGGCCAGGGCCAGCTGGGCAGAGCAGAGGTGTCTGGTGGGGACATGGAATAGGAGGCGGTGGTTCAGGTATGCTGGTCCTGCTTTGTGGAAGGCTTTGTAGGCGTGCATGAGGAGCTTGAAGGTGATCCTTTTGATTTCTGGGAGCCAGTGGAGTTCTTGGAGGTGTTTGGAGATGTGGCTGCAGAGAGGGATGTTGAGGACCAGTCTGGCTGCTGTGTTTGAAGGTTCTAAAGTTTTCTGAAGAGTTTCTGGGTGTCGCCAGTGTACAGTGCATTGCCGTAGTCAAGTCTGCTGCTGATGAGGGCGTGAGTGACTGTTTTTCTGGATTCGGTAGGATCCATCTGAATGTCATTTGTAGCAGGCAGAGCGTGTGGAAGCATGATGAAGTGACAGAGTTGATCTGATGGTTCATTGTGAGTGAGGAGTCTAGTATGATGCCAAGTATTTGTGCGTGGTTTGTGTGGGTGGGTGGGGTTCCTAGCTGTAGGTGAGGGTCCTAGGATGAGGACTTTGGTCTTGTCCAAATTCAGTTTGAGGCAGCGGCTCTTCATCCATGTGGCAACGGCCTTCATTACTCTGTGGAAGTTGTTTCTAGCGGTTGTTGGTTCGTTGGTGAAGGAGAGGATCAGTTGGTTATCGTCGGCGTAGGGGACGATGTTGAGTCTGTAGTTCCTGACTAAGGTCACGAGGTGGGCCATTTAGACATTGACGAGGGTGGAGCTCAGGGAGGAACCCTTGGGAACTCTTCAGCTGACCTCTGTGGGTTCAAAGAGGAACAGAGGTAGTCTGACTCACTCTGTTCGTCCGGTGAGGAAGGGGTGGATCCAGTCCAGGGCCATGTCACGGATTCTGGTGCCGTGGAGTCTCTTGTTTATGGTTTGGTGGCAGAGAGCGTCAAAGGCATCTGAGAGGTCTAGGAGGATGAGGGCAATGGTTTCACCTCAATCGAGGAGGGAGTGAATGTCGTCAGTGACAGCGAGGAGAGCAATCGTGCTCTGGTTGCTCCTGATGCAAAAACAACAGTTGATAGACAGAATGCAGAACAATGTCATACATTCACCCAAGTGCAGAGATCTGGGCCTAAATCCATCGTTGTTTTGCTCACCATGCCATTTCAGTTTGAACCCAGCCATATGCAAATCAGTCTTGACCCTGTGAACCATAGGAACAGTCCAGCCCGTACTGCAAGGCCAGGTCCTCCCTGGACTGGAAACAAGCATCCAAGGACCGGTTTCGGGCTGCCAGCCCTCATCAGCCTGGATAGCTTGATTCCAGTGGCATGGAGAGCACGGGACTCACGTCTGAGCATACCCGTGGCACTCGGGGTTACAAATGCAAAAACAATAGTTGATGGACAGAATGCAGAACAATGTCATACATTCACCCCAGTACAGAGATCTGGGCCTAAATCCATCGTTTTTTTGCTCACCATGCCATTCCACATTTAACCCAGCCATATGCAAATCAGTCTTGACCCTGTGCCCCATAGGAACATTCCAGCCCGAACTGCCAAGCCAGGTCCTCCCTGGACTGGAAACAAGCATCTAAGGACCGGTTTCGCGCTTTCAGCCTGGATAGCTTGATTCCAGTGGCATGGAGAGCACGGGACTCACGTCTGAGCATACACGTCCCACTCGGGGTGATAAATGCAAAAACAACAGTTGATGGACAGAATGCAGAACAATGTCATACATTCACCCGGGTACAGAGATCTGGGCTTAAATCCATCGTTTTTTGCTCACCATGCCATTCCAGTTTGAACCCAGCCATATGTAAATCATTCTTGACCCTGTGCCCCATGGGAACAGTCCAGCCGGAACTACCAAGCCATGTCCTCCCTGGACTGGAAACAAGCATCCAAGATCCGGTTTCGGGCTTTCAGCCCTCATCAGCCTGGATAGCTTGATTCCAGTGGCATGGAGAGCACGGGACTCACGTCTGAGCATACCCGTCCCACTTGGGTGACAAATGCAAAAATAACAGTTGATGGACAGAATGCAGAACAATGTCATACATTCACCCCAGTACAGGGATCTGGTCCTAAATCCATAGTTTTTTTTGCTCACCATGCCATTCCAGTTTGAACCCAGCCATATGCAAATCAGTCTTGAACCTGTGCCCCATGGGAACAGTCCAGCCCGAACTGCCAAGCCAGGTCCTCCCTGGACTGGAAACAAGCATCCAAGTACCGGTTTCGGGCTTTCAGCCCTCATCAGCCTGGATAGCTTGATTCCAGTGGCATGGAGAGCACGGGACTCACGTCTGAGCATACCCGTCCCACTCGGGGTGACAAATGCAAAAACAATAGTTGATGGACAGAATGCAGATCAATATCATACATTCACCCCAGTACAGAGATCTGTGTCTAAATCCATTGTTTTTAGCTCACCATGCCATTCCAGTTTGAACCCAGCCATATGCAAATCAGTCTTGACCCTGTGCCCCATGGGAACAATCCAGCCCGAACTACCAAGCCAGGTCCTCCCTGGACTGCAAACAAGCATCCAAGGACCGGTTTCGTGCTTTCTGCCCTCATCAGCCTGGATAGCTTGATTCCAGTGGCATGGAGAGCACGGGACTCACCTCTGGGCATACCCGTCCCACTCGGGGTGACAAATTAAAAAAAATAGTTGATGGACAGAATGCAGAACAATGTCATACATTCACCCCAGTACAGAGATCTGGGCCTAAATCCATAGTTTTTTCGCTCACCATGCCATTCCAGTTTGAACCCAGCCATATGCAAATCAGTCTTGACCGTGTCCCCCATGGGAACAGTCCAGCCCGAACTTCCAAGCCAGGTCCTCCCTGGACTGGACACAAGCATCCAAGGACCGGTTTCAGCCTCTCAGCCCTCATCAGCCTTGATAGCTTGAATCCAGTGGCATGGAGAGCACGGGACTCACGCCTGAGCATACCCGTCCCCCTCGGAGTGACAAATGCAAAAACCACCGTTGATGGACAGGAGCTTGAAGGTGATCCTTTTGTTTTTTGGGAGCCAGTGGAGTTCTTGGAGGTGTTTGGAGATGTGGCTGCAGAGAGGGATGTTGAGGTGTTGTGTAGGAATCTAGGACCCTAGTGTAATTTTCACAATTCATGCCCATATATAAGTATAAATTACCGTATCCTTATATAGGCATAGAAATCATTACCATATTTAGACTGAGCCTATGCAGCCCAAATACTGCATGGCTACTTCCTCTAAGTTCCGAGAATCAACAACGATTTCCTAGAAAAACCCGCCTTCAGCAGCTAGGGACTTCCCCTTGCCTGAATACTAATTTATCTAGGAAATCATGGAGTTTCAAAGAACTGAGTCTTTGATGACGGTATTATGTCCAATCATACGTCAAACTCGGCACCTTCAAGGTATAAATATGCATACATTTGCCCAGACAAACACACGGTGGTTTGGAGCAGTTCGACTATCTACTTGCCCGATGCGCCCTGCAGCAGCACGTGCTGAAGGAAAGCTGACCATCCAGCTGACACACTGAGAGACGCTGTCTTTTCTCCTGCCGAGAAATCCAGCTCCAGTGTATCCAGGCTACCCTTGCGGGTTGCTGGGGAATAGAGTCCAATAGAGTCCAAAGAAGACTAACTGTTCCAAGAAGCTACTTACAGAACTCTGCACTAAAACATTTGAGCTTGGCTATATATGATCTGATTACAGATAAGACTTGTGTTTGCCTTAGAAATAGAAGTAAAATTGTTATATGCTCAGCTTTTGCAATAAGAAATGTCACTAGTGAAATTAAATATGTGTGATGAATTATAAATCATTTTATTATGATTTGAATCATCAGAAGGGTGGATTGATGGAGCAGAATTCATCTGCAGCCAGGCTTTGTTTTTTTTGTGCTTCAGACAGACGGCATTTAAATTGCCACGCACATTTTGGTGCAAGTTAAAAACATGGGACATGAAAAACATGAAAGTGAGGCCTATTCAGTCTGAAATGCTTTTGCTGAATTAACATGTGTTTTTGCAGTCTAGAGAAAAGTAGCCTTTTTAGCTTTGAAGAATAATAGAATGTGTTTCTCTCTTCCCTGCTCATATTTTGCAATCTAAATTCACTATTCCTGTCTTAAAAGACTTTGGCTTGTTGCATATTTTGATAAACACGTTTAGTTTAAAACACCTCTTTTTATAATGTGTGTGAATTAATAATGCACTAAACACTACACATGGGGCTCAATGCTTTTTGCATGAAAAGCTATCTAAGACATTAAAGCATGTTGCTGTGTGTGCTGTATTAACTGTGTGTGCTATATTAACTGTGTGTGCTTTTAAAATTTACGCTAAAGCATGAAAATGCTATGTTGCACATTGCACATTTATTTTGCATGTTGTCATAAACAATAGAAAAGCTGCTTGAAACTAATAGCTTGGCTAGGTAAACATTTATAAGGGGTACTATTATGGAGTTGGGAAACAATATGGGCTGATTTACATGAAATTAATATTATCTTTTGTGTCTGTTTTATTTTTGGGCCTACCATTAAATGGCTGCCTGTGAATCCAGCAAGGCTATGGCTTGCATTAAAAGAGAAGAGAGCATGCACAGACTGTACCAGCTTTCCTAAAGGAGTCAAGGACACTTTGAACTGGACATTCTTGTGATTGTGCCAATGTACCAGTTAGTTAAAATATCCGTCCTACTGCACTGTGAAAGGAAGGAAGAGAATTAGAATGAAACAATTTTCCTAATCAATGTTGCTAAAACAATATAAATGTATTTACTCGGGCGGTAAGGGACGACGGTGGCAGCATCTCCTGACCCCGCTTGGCGCCTGAAACATACTTAGAGCGGATGCTCTGCAGGGAAACTGTTTTAACCCTCTGAAAACTGCTTGTTTTTAAATTGACTACTAATTTTAAAAATACACTTTTAAATTGAGCCTAGCACTTTAGCACTAGCGGCGGATAGCAGCTAAAGTTGAATAATAATTTTAACTGTACCTTTGCACTTTGTATTGCCATTTGCACATTGCACTTCGCCGGTGCCGCTAAGGGCTCACATAACATTTCCCAGCCGTCTGTGCTCAATATTCCAGCCTGCCCGCCCCGGTCCGACTCGGTAGCCAATACCGTAGTGCGGAGGGCGGGGCAGGCAAGAGCCAGACGCCCACAGGAAGTCGAGCGGTTAGCGCTCTAGCTGCTCAATTCTGAGGGCTAGTTAGGCTGCGAGGAGGCACAACCCATTGCGGTAAGGGACGACGGTGGCAGCATCTCCTGACCCCGCTTGGCGCCTGAAACATACTTAGAGCGAATGCTCTGCAGGGAAACTGTTTTAACCCTCTGAAAACTGCTTGTTTTTAAATTGACTACTAATTTTAAAAATACACTTTTAAATTGAGCCTAGCACTTTAGCACTAGCGGCGGATAGCAGCTAAAGTTGAATAATAATTTTAACTGTACCGTTGCACTTTGTATTGCCATTTGCACATTGCACTTCGCCGGTGCCGCTAAGGGCTCACATAACATTTCCCAGCCATCTGTGCTCAATATTCCAGCCTGCCCGCCCCGGTCCGACTCGGTAGCCAATACCGTAGTGCGGAGGGCGGGGCAGGCAAGAGCCAGACGCCCACAGGAAGTCGAGCGGTTAGCGCTCTAGCTGCTCAATTCTGAGGGCTATTTAGGCTGCGAGGAGGCACAACCCATTGCGGTAAGGGACGACGGTGGCAGCATCTCCTGACCCCGCTTGGCGCCTGAAACATACTTAGAGCGGATGCTCTGCAGGGAAACTGTTTTAACCCTCTGAAAACTGCTTGTTTTTAAATTGACTACTAATTTTAAAAATACACTTTTAAATTGAGCCTAGCACTTTAGCACTAGCGGCGGATAGCAGCTAAAGTTGAATAATAATTTTAACTGTACCTTTGCACTTTGTATTGCCATTTGCACATTGCACTTCGCCGGTGCCGCTAAGGGCTCACATAACATTTCCCAGCTGTCTGTGCTAAATATTCCAGCCTGCCCGCCCCGGTCCGACTCGGTAGCCAATACCGTAGTGCGGAGGGCGGGGCAGGCAAGAGCCAGACGCCCACAGGAAGTCGAGCGGTTAGCGCTCTAGCTGCTCAATTCTGAGGGCTATTTAGCCCCTCGTCGGTACGAGCGCGCAGCGGTTGCGCGCAGCGGGGCGCCCTGGACGGCGCCTAAGACAAGCCAAAGACCTACCCGTCTGCGCCCATCCGCGACAGGACGGGGCACAGGGGCCATGGGGGCTGCATCAACCGATTTACCAAGGCACCCTCCAAGAGGGCTTACATACACACCTCAGGTACTGCTGCAATTTAAATCTGAGCCGCTACTGGGCTGCAGAAGGGATGTTTTCCCTGAGGTAGAAGGGCCTTTTTCCTGCTTCCACTGCCACAATCAGTTTTATACTCAAACGAGAGACAATATCAATACTAAATATCATAAACTATATCAACCGCCTAGCAATGCTGCTATTGATTCTAACCATACTCCTTCGGGGAGGAAAAACATCTTCTGTAATATTAGGTCACTCTCCAAACACACTGCCGAAGTTTGGGACCTAATCTCCTCAAAACAACCCGACCTGTGCTATCTCACAGAAACATGGTTAAAACCACACTCTACCCCTGCTATAACCCTAGGAATCCCAGATGGCTACAAAATAGTCAGACTGGACCGCCCCATAAAAACAGGTGGTGGGATAGCTATTGTGCATAAAAAAGATATTAACATCTCAATTCTAGACGAGCTGAGTACCCCAGAAATTGAATTACTAGTTTTCAAAATTATATTGTCCCCCAAAGAAAGTCAAAAAGGTGCCCTAGTATACCGTCCTCCCGGGCCCTGCACAAATTTTTCCAATATGTTGATTGAGTTACTTGCACCTCATATAAATAATGAGAGCAACTTCATACTAGTAGGGGATTTTAATGTACACAGCGAAAGGCTGGATTGTAGTGAAGCGCAAACTCTATTAACAGATCTATCCTTATTAGGACTCACAAAGTGTAACTCTGGGCCCACCCATCAGGCAGGACACACCCTAGACCTGATTTAATCTAATTTCTTGTCAGTTTCATGCCTACCTGCAATTCAGGCCAACTGGACTGATCATTTTATTATTGAATTCTACACTCCTCATTTTAACCCTACCCCCGCAGGCACGATCTCCCTACCTAGTGTACGCAGACAATGGCACAAAGTTACTGCTAACTCCTTCAAAGGAAAGTTCAAACCCCTCCCCATCCTCCCCACTGAAAATGTTGAAGTCGCACTTGAAAAATTTGAAAGTGCACTAGGGATGCGATAGACAAAATTGCCCCTATGAAGCTATTCAAACCCCGACCTGCAAAGAAACAGGAAATCTGGTTCTCGGACCATCTAAGGATGCTAAAACTAACTGCCAGGAAGTTAGAGAAGAAGTGGAGACCCTCTCATCTGGCAGAGGACAAGAATAAATATTGGGATTCACTATCCATCTACCATAAAGCCATCCGTGTAGCACGAAAAACCCATATTGCTTCACAAATCACAGCTGCAGGGAACTCACCCAGGGTCCTATATCAAATTCTTCAAACATTTGTTAAACCAACAGCATGTGAATCATCTGAGTTAGCATCACAACAGCTGTGTAATGAAATATCCCATTTTTTTACCGACAAAATAGACAAAATCTATGAGAAAATAATTAACGCTAACAAGACTGCCACTACAGATATAGTGCTTCCCCAAATAGACGCTGAACTGAAGCAGGATACTCATTCACTTGATATCTTCCCTCCTATTTCTTCCGGAAACATCCTCTCCCTGATATCGCAGATCAAAAGTGGTAGCCCAGATGATACCATCCCGGCTAGAATAATGCCCGCCCTAGCTGAACAGCTCTGCCCCATGATTGAAGAACTGGCAAATCTCTCTCTTAGCACAGGCAATGTCCCTAGAGAATGGAAACGAGCCATTGTTAGACCTATTAGGAAAAACACTGCGACTCCGTGGACCGAATTAGCAAATCTTAGGCCCATCTCCCTATTACCTTTTCTAGGGAAACTGACTGAGAAGCATGTCAACCACCATCTGTCCAGCTATATCGAACTTGCTGGGGGCCTGGACTACTCTCAGTCAGGTTTCAGACCTAAACATAGCACTGAGTCCACCCTTCTGTCAGTCACTGATGACTTGCACATGTACCAGGACAAGGGCTTCTCAGTGATCTTGGTTCTTTTAGACCTGTCAGCAGCGTTCGACACCGTGTCACATTCCATCCTGACTGAGCGGTTGTCGAACGCTGGTATCAAGAACAAAGCCCTTGCCTGGTTAAGGAGCTTCTTATCCGATCGCACCCAGAGTGTCACCATGGGTGCATATCGTTCAGCGGAGGTGGAGATATCAAAAGGGGTGCCACAGGGCTCCTGTCTAAGCCCGACCCTTTTTAACATTTATGTGGCACCCCTGGCTAGAGTGATGCACAAGTATGGTTTCATCCCAGTATCTTATGCTGATGATACACAGCTCCTCTTCCCCTTCAAAACCCTCTCCGCTGAAGTAAGAAACTCCTTCTCATCAGGTATGAAGGCAGTGGCACACTGGATGTCCTCCAACTGCGTTCAGTGCAACGTCAGCAAGACTGAAGTCATGCTGTTTGGAGAAGCCAGGATGCTATGGGCCCCGGATTGGTGGCCACAGGACCTGGGAGCAGCCCCCGAACCCAAACAGATAGTGAAAAACCTAGGAGTCCATTTGGATCAAGAACTATCACTAAAACAACACATTAACTACATCTCGGGTTCTTGTTTCCACACCATCAGCCTGTTGCGTAAGGTTTTCCCTCTGCTGCCGGATTCCTTTAGGAGAACGCTAGTTCAGGCACTTGTTCTAAGTCGGATCGACTACTGTAATGGCCTGCTGCTTTCTGCCAATGAAGGCGTGTTGGCTAAGCTCCAGGTCATTCAGAACACGGCGGCCCGCCTAGTTCTTAATGCTCCGCCAAGAACTCCATCTAAACCCCTTCTTGAGCAACTGCACTGGCTCTCAATCCGGCAAAGAACGAAATTTAAAATATGTTGCCTGATCCACAAATGTCTACATGGACAAGGGCCTGCATTTCTTGAAAACAAATTTATTCCCTACATTCCAACCCGACCACTAAGGTCAAGCAATAATCTGCTCCTAGTGGTGCCCCGTGCCAGGAAAGCGAGGCATGGGAATAAAGCGTTATCAATTGCAGGACCCACACTATGGAACAGACTCCCTCTGTCCCTGAGACAGTGTACCGAACATTTAAAATTCAGAAGACAATTGAAAACCGTTCTGTTTAAAAATGAGATCTAACTTCTGCTCAAATTACACCTCCTGTTTAACCGGCACCAAAAGCGCAGAGATACTCCATCTGGAGTCGATTCAAGCGCTATAAAAACCAGCAAATAAATAAAATAAATACTCATGTATGCCTCTTTTGTTAAAACTGGTATAGTCAGGATTTTAGAATGAGTCAGGGTGGTGAGAACTCATGCCATTGTGGCTGACCCATCACGTACAGGTTTTCCTCAAGATGCAACATTTTTGTGTAGACTGCCAAGAATTAGAGTATAAATAATGACCTCTCTGGAGGCTGGGTTGGCTTTTTGCTCATAGGGCTTCTTGCTCATTTTGGCTTAGGCTTTGCTTCATTCACATGGGTTAGGTACGAGATCGTCACAGGTGCAGCCTTGGGCGTCCGAGGAGAGTCAGGTGGGGGGTTCCCTGGTGATTTTTTTCCAAAGTCCTTGCACGTCATATTTTTGCACTGCAGGCCACATTCCTTTGAGGCCTGTGAAGGGCGGTCTGTCTCACTCCTTGTTTGCTTTTTAGACACAGAGATGCATAGAGCAGCAACAGATAGAAAGGCTTTTTAGATTTAGATGCTAAACTTTAAGTTTATGCTTTGACTAATTAATTAGGTCTAAAAAGATTTATTTGACTAATGCATTTATTTCTCTTAATGGGAGATTTTTGCCTACTGTTTAATTATTGATTAGGTTTGCAAGACTATTTTGCTTAGAAACTCTTTAAGAATTTTGATTGATATTTTGCGCCGCATTTTGTTTCCTAAATGTAATACTTATATGCCGACTGTAATGTGTTCTGTATTAATGCTATTTTTCCTGTTTTCCAAATTCTGTAACCTGATTGATATTTTACTAATAAATAAAGGGTCAGAGAAAAACTTAACTTTTGACTAGAAAATAAAACCCTTTAAAATACTCAACAACTCTCTCTTTATTGGCTTAAATAATAATTGCATTTTTGACTGTTCATGATTATTTAAAATCTCCTGAAGGTAATACATGGTGTGAAGTGCCCAACACCTTTTTCAGTGGTAAATTAGAGGTAGCATGAGGGTTTTACACTGAGAAATTACCAGAAGAAATTACCGCTCCATCAGTTTTTGGTAATCAGAGGATGGCCATTATTGATTAGTTTGGTGATTAATGATTATTGATTTCACCATCAACTATTCAACTAATGGATCATTGACCTAAGAAGGCAAGTAAAATAATTGCCCAAGTTAGATAAATGTCCAAGTCCTGATTCCTGACTCCAATGCTCAGAACCTGAAGACTGGCAAAGCAGTACTGGAAGGTGATGCAAGAAGTGGTGTGAGTATCAAAAGGGCTGTGAAATATTGTTAATGTGCTGGGATGTATTTTTTGAAGTGTTGAACATATTAAGGATTTTTTTTACTGTTGGTGAAATTTTGCTAATTTTGAATTGATGGTGTTATTGATTATATTGGTAATTGCATAGGACATAATTTTTTTGGTTATTGATTACATGTTTTAACTTCATGTTAAGTTAGTGTCTTGTTCTATGTTGTCTGGAAACACAGGTATGCACACCTGTGGGAGAATCCCGGGAAGGAATAGCGGGTGGTAAATAGAAGCCACACTGCACTGAGGTTTATCGTCTGTTGGAATAACACTGAGAAGCTTGGTAGGGCTGGCAGTGTTAAATTAGGGACTATTTTCTGTGTGAGTGATTGATAGCAAAGAGTTCGCTGCTAGAATTTGGTGTGATATCACGTAGAAGGGGTCACACTGAAGGAGTAGCAGGTTCTTCTGAGCTTGAGTGACAGCAAAGAGTTCGCTGGTGAAACTTTGGTCTGATATCAGCTAGAAAGGGCCACACTGAAGGAGTAGCAGGTTCTTCTGAGCTTGATTGACAGCAAAAGGGTTCGCTGGTGAAACTTTGGCCTACGATATATCCTGAAGGTTAAGTCCATAGGAGTAGCAGGTTCTTCTGAGCTTGAGTGAAAGGTAAGAGGAAGGGATTTACCTGTAGTGTTTGAAGAGTAAACGGAAGGTCTTACTTTGTGAAGGGTAAGCAGAATGTGTTACTCGCAGTGAATATAAATCTATCCTTTATTCAGTGGAACAGGCAGAGTAGCGAATGTATTTATGTTGTTACTAACAGAGTTATTGATTAAGAGAAATATTGCAGTAAGGTTTTGTGGAGGGTCAGTGGTAGGAGTAAAACTGACTAAAATTGAGACTGACAGCTTTGGAAAAACGAAATTGCATTGAACTATTGCAAAAACTAAAATGTTTGAAGGTTTAAAGAAGCTGTTAGGAGGTAAAGTGAATTTTTTTTTTTTATTGGTGATGCTCCTGAAGAAATACCTGTGCACTTTATGTCTACCAATTTGGGACAAAACACATGTATGTGGGTTCACCAATGGTGCAAGATTACTGAAAAAGAGGGTGCTTTGAGGTTTCCAAAAGATGGTACTTTTGAATTGCAAATTATTGACAAATTAAGGGAAGTGTTATGTGAAATATAGACACCATCTAAAGCTACACAATTAGAGGCCTTAAGCATATGAGAAAAGATAGCAAGAGAGAAAGCAAATGAGGATAAAAAGGTAAAGCACCAAATTCAGGAGAAGGGAATTAGTGATGATAAAGAGCTTCAAATAAATAATAATTCAGGGGATGAAATAATGGATGAATTGTTAACTGAGTGTCCACCACTTTATGTGGTTCCCATGAAAAATACTGAAAATAGTGCACCAGTAAATACTACAGGGGATACTGCTTCTATTGAACAGAGAGAAAAACAGATTGAAAGAACTGTGCAGAAATTTCAGATTGAACTAATCTTGTGTCTTGGGGGCATTTACGGAAACCATCACTCACCGTGGGACCCAGGGGCAGTATCGAGGAGCACAACAGCTGACTGCTTCCCCCGCAGCCAAAGTCAATTTCGGCCACCGAGTGGGGACGAGCAGAGCCTACCGGGGACCACAACTCCCAGCGCCCCCTGCTTCACGGGGACGCCGCCTTCTCACGCCTGCAGCTTCCGCCCGGAGGCGCTTAAACGCAGTAGCACCTCCGGGGGGCGGGGGACTAATCTTGTGTCTTGGGGGCATTTACGGAAACCATCACTCACCGTGGGACCCAGGGGCAGTATCGAGGCGCACAACAGCTGACTGCTTCCCCCGCCGCTGAAGTCAATTTCGGCCGCCGAGTGGGGACGAGCAGCGCCTACCGGGGACCACAACTCCCAGCGCCCCCTGCTTCACCGGGACGCCGCCTCCTCACGCCTGCAGCTTCCGCCCAGAGGCGCTTAAACAGCAGTAGCACCTCCGGGGAAGCGGGGGACTAATCTTGTGTCTTGGGGGCCTTTATGGAAACCATCACTCACCGTGGGACCCAGGGGCAGTATCGAGGTGCACAACAGCTGACTGCTTCCCCCGCCGCCGAAGTCATTTTCGGCCGCCGAGTGCGGACGAGCAGCGCCTACCGGGGACCACAACTCCCAGCGCCCCCTGCTTAACCGGGACTCCGCCTCCTCATGCCTGCAGCTTCCGCCCGGAGGCGCTTAAACAGCAGTAGCACCTCCGGGGGAGCGGGGGACTTATCTTGTGTCTTGGGGGCATTTACAGAAACCATCACTCACCGTGGGACCCAGGGGCAGTATCGAGGCGCACAACAGCTGACTGCTTCCCCCGCCGCCGAAGTCAATTTCGGCCGCCGAGTGGGGACGAGCGGCGCCTACCGGGGACCACAACTCCCAGCGCCCCCTGCTTCACCGGGACGCCGCCTCCTCACGCCTGCAGCTTCCGCCCGGAGGCGCTTAAACAGCAGTAGCACCTCCCGCGTCGCGGGACGCGCGCGGGCGACGCCGGGCGGAGCCCGGGGAGAGGGCGGGCCGTCTGTGGCCGTCCGGGGCAGGAAGAGGCAGGGCAAGCCCCCCCCTAACCCTCACCATGGTCAAAAGGAAGAAGGTATGTACCAAAGAAGATGTTGGGACAAAAGCAAAACATCCTAGAAAATCTGAATCTATCATCTCATACTTAACCTCAGCGGTGGGTGTTTTGACTAAAGAAATTGCTAATGCTGAGAAAGAACTGGGCTTGAATGCAGAGGAGAGTGACCCGGCCCTGAGACCTGACCATATTAGGGAGATCCCATTGGTCCCAACTGTCGTGATTACCAATCGGGATTCGAACCTAACTCTTCCCACACCTTTAATCCCCACAGATGCTTCGACCCACCATATACCCACACCCCCCACGCCCAATGTCACCCCACAGAAGAGTTTTAAGAAGAGAAAGCCACAAAGTACTTTGGTTAGGGCAAAAAAAAAACTTGGCACACACTCATAGACTGGATTCTCGCTTGAAGAGCCAAATTGGGAAACTTATGGAGGACTTATTTATCACACGTGTAGAACCAGTACTGGTATCTGTAGCTAAAGACATTGTGGACACCTTAAATACCTGCGTTGCGGGGCTTCTCTCCAAATGTGAAAAGATTCATTTACTGTTGAGACAACATAATGAGGTTAAGGGAGGTCCGACCCAGCTAGACGTTTTTTCCCAAGAACCTGCCCTCAGCTGATAATTTTAAGGCTAAACCCCGTCGGCCACCTAGCTCAGAAAGGAATATTAATATAGCAGGGAAGGGAAGTATAGGGGTCGGGTTGGTAAACCCCATACCTGATGATAATGCTTGGCAAAGTCAGGATAAGCCCAACAGCAGACACCCCCTTCAGCCTGGCTACACCCTGGAGCTCCCCCCGGAGGCTGCACCTTTGGTGGCTGTATTTACAGGAGTTCCGCCGGTTGGGAGGTGGGTATGGGAGTCCACCCCTGACTTGATGAACCTAGCGAGCCATTGGTGTGATCAGTTTAGTTCAGGCGAAGCTAATGTGGCTAGCGCAATCACTATGGTAAGGAGGGTACGATGGGTGGGGCATCGACCAAAGAACATCCCAGGGGATTGTGTGGTGGTGAATTTTAACAACAGGTCTTGTGCGGAACGATTATTTTGGGATGGTTCAGAGCTTGTAAGTAAAGGCATTAGACCCCTTCCTTTGGGGTTTTTCTACCCACCACCCAATGTTCATAGACATGAAGTTCCACATCCCCGTTTGCACACAAGACCGAGCAATAAAAATACTTTAACATACCAGGCCAGAATGAGCGCTCAGCGGTACCCTGTTCAGAGGACAACTGGGGGAGTGGATATTGAACCTACGACTATACTTCCAGCTTCCCCGATAAATGTGCAACCAAGGGGAGAGATACAGCTTAGTAACAGGTTCTCACCCCTATCCCAGATGGAATGCAATGATTGACTGGGCCATGTAACCTTAAGTAAAGGGATTGAGATAGTTTGCCCGACTATTCCAACAGACTCACAATTAGTCCCTTGTAAAATCTTAAGTTGGAATGTGGCAGGCATCAGATCAAAAAGTACTGATCCCATCTGGCTGCAATTTATAAAACACTTTGATATCTTGGCATTGCAGGAAACGTGGGATGTGGACTCTAGTGTTAATTTAGATGGTTTTCAAAGCTTCACAACCCCTGCGATCCGAGGGACTGTGGGGAGGTCCAAGGGTGGTTTACTGTTCCTTGTCTCCTTAGATCTTGTTGGGTCATTTAAAAAATGTAATGTGGAGTCAGATAATTTTCTTATCTTAGAATGGTCCAGGCCCAACAAGCAATACCTTTTGATAAACTTGTATAACTCCATGGACGGTCTTGAACATTTTAACATGCTAGAACAATTTTTGTCAGCCTACAAGGTTAATAACTCTTTTTCGATAGAGATTCTTCTTATGGGAGATTTTAACATACACCCTTGCAAATGGGACTGCCATGGAGACGACTTAGTTGGGCACCCAAATAGTAGGGTTCCCCACTTCGAACATGGCAAACAGGGGGAGGATCTGGAAGCGTTGCTTTCCAACCTGAACTAATTAGAACCTGTAAAGGCAAGTGGTAATGAGAATGCACCTACCTTTACGGGGAGGGGGGTTAATTCGGTCATCGACTACATTTTTGTGTCCCCCATACTCCTGACTAAGACATTGTCTTATAGTGTAGTGGTGTCACCATTTAGCGATCATAACCCGCTTGTACTAGAAGTTGACATGGGTGCCAATAATATTAGCAGGGCACCAGGAAGGGAAGCTCCCCGAGCCATTTCCACAAAAGATCAAGGCAGACGGTTAAAGTGGGATAAAATAGTCCCAGAGGCCTTATTTAACGAACTGGTGGCCAAGATGGAGTCCAATATTGGCATCTGCCTGGATGGCAACGACGTGGGTGAGGGAACGATAACCTCCTTTTCAGCAATCTGTAATCAAATCGCTGATAACCTCCACAAAGGGAGTGGGTCACACCGCAAGTTAGCTCAGAGATGGTTCGACTCATCTTGTTCAAAAGCTCATGAGGCCCTCCTGGAGGCCCTTAAGAGGAGCCCAAGGGATAGAATCCTGGTTTCCTCTCTCCGCAAGGAGTACAAATTGGCAATCTCCGTGCGGAAACAGAAAATCAAAGAAGAGGCATGGGATAATCTACAGGCTACCTACGTACTAAAGGATAGCAGAAAGTTCTGGGCCATAATAAACCAGCCTTTCTTTACGGAAAGCGACAATCTAGACACGGATTGCGTAATCCCAGATGACTTATGGCTCCAGCACTTTAAGAACATCTATGGGGACAATGACACGCTTGAGTTAACATCTGTATTCCCTACCATTAGTTGTCCCAGGACACCCATTAAATTTGAATTGAAAGAGGTAGAAAGGGCTATTCGTGCCACTTCTAAAAACAAGGCCCCAGGCCCCGATGGGGTGCCTGCTGATCTTTACATCATGTACCCCAACTTCTGGGCAAACATTCTGACAAATGTATTTAATGCCGCATCACTGGTGCGTTTTCCCTCCTCCTGGGGTTCTTCCATTATCGTGCCCATTTTTAAAAAGGGGAGCCGAGGGGACCCCGCCTGGTATAGGCCAATTTCCTTGTTAGACTCTGCCGTCAAGATCATGGGAAGAGTCATTCTTCAGAAACTGGGAGATTGGCTGAATGGCAGGGGGTGCTCTCGAACCTTCAGTACGGCTTCAGGGAGCATAGGGGCACCATGGACCAATGCCTCAATTTATATCTTTTGATTAATAAATATACGGTGGCAAAAGAAGGCATTTTATATCTAGGGTTCATGGATTTATCATCAGCCTTCGATATGGTGAATCGCTCGAAATTATGGCGTATTTTGTTAGACATGGGTATAGATGCTGCCTTGGTTTATTTTCTTGGCTCCCTCCATCAGGGCCTAGCAGCAGCTGTCAGGGTCACACAGGACGGGTGGTGCACGGGCCAATTCAGTTCTAGACGGGTCAGACAAGACTGCATCCTGGCCCCTCTTCTCTTCACAATCTATATAAATGGCCTGGAAAAATCTCTGTTTGGGGTTGGTGCGGATATTCCAAGTGCAGGAGGAACGGGCATCCCGGTCCTCCTGTATGCGGATGATGCCGTACTTATTGCCCGCACGGGTCTGGGGTTACAGAGGTTGCTGGACAGCTTCGGAGCTTTTATGGACTCCCTTGATCTTAAAGTTAACAGCAAAAAATCTCATGTAATGATTGCAGGGGCCTGCAGGAAAATCAAGAATGTTAAAACTTTTAAATGCCTGGGTGCGGAAGTCTCTAGGGTCCCAGTTTTTACCTATTTGGGGGTCCTATTTGATGAGAAAGGCAACTGGGGTCCCCAGCTGAAGCATAAAAGCAATATAGTGGCTAGATCTACAACAGCGCTTCTTAATTTTGCCAAAAGGCTGGGAGCCAAACCTTTGGAACCTGTGCTTAAAATCTACAAGGCTAAGTGCTGTGCGATTGCCTCTTATGGCGCGTCGATATGGGGCTATGGTCACATGGGCAAAATTCAATTGGTTGAAAACAAGTTCTTTCGATCTCTGTTGGTGGTACCCCAGTCGTCATCAACCTTGGCGGTTCATTGTGAACTTGGAGTGGGTTACATCTCTGACTATCTTAAAGCAGCCCCACTGATTTGTTGGGTAAAGACATGGCTCAACGAGGACATTACTCTTAATCACCTCATCCCTAAAGACTGCCTGGCCCTTGACAAGGCATACAGCATCCCATGGCTGGCATACGTTAGAGCGGCGTGTGTCAGGCTGGGACGTCCTGAATTGTTTACCACCCCAGAGGAAATTAAGAAAGAGGATCTGGGATGGATTAAATACCATTTCCGGACTATGGCAGAGGCAGACAGGGAGGAGGTGGAGCTTAAAAAATCAGGAGTGAGAAGCATTTATGCTCTACAGACCTCACCTTACATTGAACCCTACCTTAAGATTGTCACTAAGCCGTACCATCGCTTCCTGTTGATAAGGTTCAGATTCAATCTAATTCACCATGTACTGGGAGACCACCAACAGTGGGGCAACCCAGCTGATTCCCCACCATGTTCTTGTGATAATTTTTCGACACAAGATACCCTTCACCTAATTATGTTTAGTGAAAATTTTTCCGAGGCACAAAACAAATTTTTGTTACCTATATTACGTGAAGCGGGGTTTCTACAGGTGAGGCCTGCACTGCTATATTTGCAATTGCTGAATAGTGTGCGGGTCATCTTTAGTGTAGCAAGTTTTTTGGTGGCTGCAGCAAGAGTAAAGAACAAAAGAATACTATACATGAATTGAACCACTGCCCCACAATCACGGAATTGATGTCACCATAAATTTTAAATTTTAATTGTATTTTAATAGTAGTTTTTAGGCCATTTGGAGACATTTTGTATTAATTGTCTTCCCATGAATTATGTAGGATAAATAGTGTATACACATGAATGTCTGTAAATATTTGCCTGCTTATTTTAATTGTACATATATTTTTTATTTATTTGTATGTATGTATTAATGCTTCTTTTATGATTTTAATTAATCGAAATAAAGAGTTTTGGCTGACTGACTGAACCATTACCTGTTGATTCAGCACTGACAGTGATACATCCAGGTGTTACTGCTTCAAATGTGACTGATTCAGTTCAAGAATTAAAAACTACAGATGCACAGATAATGCCCAGGAAAATTATGACTGTCCCGATTATTATGGTCCCTACTGAAAAAGTTCAAAGAGATGCAGAAGGAGTGACTTTGGCAGAGTTTATTTCAGAAACTCAGAATACACAGATTATTGAACAGAAATTACCCCAATCACTAAAAAGTGAGGGGAAAATGGTATTTACAACATCTGCAGCCCAGGATAAAATAAATATATTTGAAAATGGGATTTCTCAAAACTGCTTTGAGGAAGCAGCAGTGATTAAAAATATAGAAAACATGGGAGAACATATTAACCCAGACCATGAAAAAGAGAAACAGCTTAGTGTTTTAAATTCAACATGTGAACATGAAAAAATTAACAGTCCTTGCTGTTTAAATAATGAAAATGTGAACCAGTGTCAGGAAAAATAATTAATTTCCCTGAGTAAGGAAACAGCTGTATGTGCATTAACTACACATAATGGACTGACATATTTGGCTCAAAAATATGAAACTGATAGTTCAGGAAGTTTTCCATTTCAGAAAAGTTTCAGGGTACACATGGATGATGAAGCAAATGAGAAAATGTGTTCTTCAGGAATGCATTTGCACATTGCAGAAATAAAATATATTTTTTAATGCAATGGGTTTGAGAAATTAAGAGACAAGTGGGCAAGAAAACATGAGAATAAAAAGAAACCACCAGACCTAGCAAGGAAACTGGATAAGGAAAAGAAGCCATCAGATCTAGTTGAGAAAAATAATAAACAGAATGAGGGTGAAGCTTTTGCTTACTCATTGAGAGAAAAGGTGGGAGAAATGTATGTGCATATGCCACAGAATAAAAGTGAACTTGCGGCATTTCTGAACACATTCCCACAATTGAGAGACAAATTTATACTGTGGTACCCACAAGTAGATGGATTGGATGACATTTTAAAAGAGTTGTGCATTAATTTGGAAATGTTCTTTTACATTGTTCTGCAAACTAAATTGTGGTTTGAATCTAATGTTGTTAAAAAGCCAGGTGAAGAGACAATTGAAAGGGTTTGCATGAATGCACCATCATTTTCTGTTGTTATGGAGGAAAACGTAGCAGTGATTACTTTCCTGAAGGGCAGAGTGCCAGCAAAGGATGTTGATTGGGTACAGATTAAAAGAACACAGGATGGAAGTAAAGGTGTTTTGGTTTGTGCAAATTTAGGTATGGATGTTGTACTGCTGGAAAATGTGTCCTTTTGCCATCTTTATAACAGATTTGAGCATTGGAAGAAGAAATATAAATTTAAACATGATGCACAAAAACATGGAGAATTGCAGATGCAAAATATACCAGCTAAGCAAACGCAAATATCAGTTCAGAAACAGGCACCAATGGCAGGAATTTTCCAAGCACAGATGGTCCCACAAAATATGGCAAATGTGAATTATTTCCAGAGACAAAATCAGAACCCAGTCCAACAGGTTGCTGTGTTTAAAAATTAGAGTTTTAACCCTCAGAATTCTGAATTTACCAAGTCCATTGTGAAGGCAGAGGAAGGTCCAGATTTAATTGCAGGAGTTTTAAGGAAAGAAATTACAAACCCAGTGTTAGAAAAATGTGCCCCAAAATTAGGCCCATTTGAGGAAGATTGCAAAACTGTTGTCTGTGACTCTGGCCTAGCAAGAAAACAATTATTTTGCAAATTAAGCATCTCACATTACTGTACATCAGATAATGTTATTTTTCAGATTCCTGATGAGGACGTACATTTTAAAATGGCCCAACAATAGACAGCTGTTACATTATTTTCAGAAAAGACAGCTGACAAATTACCTTCTGATTTGGAAAAAATAATAAACACAGAAATAAGAGAGTTCACAGAGAAGGATGCCAGATTAATAAAATGTACAGAACATGTCTTATTAAAATTAGAACTAGATGACATGTCACAACTGTGGAAATTGTTCAACAATAATCAAAAGTAATGTAATAAACCATCCCACTAAAGGCACGCCAGTGAAGTTGAAGGTATCAGGAACTTGTGACAGCAGTAATGTAATATACATGCTACGATGCCCATGTGGGTTGTCACATGTGGGGAAAACACAAAGGAAAATCAAAACCAGAATTATTGAACATAAACGTAATATTCGGTTAAACAATCTGAAATCCACAGTGGCAGTACACTTTAATGAGGCAAAACACAACGCAAGCCAACTAAAGTTCTGTATTCTTGAAAATGTAGCGATACTACCAGGAAGAGACAATACCAGCCAATTACTCAGACGAGAAGTATTTTGGATAAATTACTTATGTACCCTTTACCCGAAAGGATTAAATGAAAGGATGGACTTAAATTGTTAAAGTCATACGGATCGCATGTACAGTTTAGAATGACGTCATGTACTGTTCAGAATAATGCTAATAATGTGTACAATGTATAATAGACATATGGACAGTTTTTTTAACATAATTAGGTTTCACATATAAAAAAACATGCACTCATAGGACCGGGAGACCGGAGTCTATCACCGTCACCTTTATATTACATACCCTCTGACAACTTAGCGCATAATGTCAGTGACAATTTGGTGTCAGGGGCACAATTAATGTAATCATTTAGAGTCATCATCTTTTTCGATCGGCAGAAACAGTAGGTGTTCAGTATCCGATTGAACATTATTTACCTATTCCGTAGTATTACTTAATGTAACTCTTCATGTCCAGATAATTAGACTAATATTTCGGAGGACACCAAGATTAAGTGACTCTTAATAAAGTTAGTTGAAAACAGTAGTTCAACATAGTTTAGAGAAGATGTCTTCTATGTTTATTAAAGCTCGTTCCCACGTGATCGGAACAAAGTAAATAGAGTAGCAGGGATAGAGCGTCGCACGCCGACGGTAACGAGGAGATAGGAGGTTAGGAGACTGAATACCCATAGTTGAGCACAGAATTACCTTACGATTTTTAAACAAACTAGTGTGGTAATACTCGTCTACATTCATCATATGGATATTGACGGTATTCAATTTTTACATTTCAGTACGAAGAAAGCTGATTAAAGTAACAGGTCAGTTTTTACACCGCACGTATAAGTTAAAACCCATTAGGAGCGCGACGCTAGGTTAAAACATGAGCACTAAATCTGCTTATCAACACACAAGGGGGTCGATTCCGATCCGTTAAAAATCACCGTCCGTACGACTCGCATCCGGAGCCGTTTCCGTACGACTCGTATGGACGCCGTACGACCCGACGATTACGATCCCGACCGGGGTACCCGGACGCGAGTCCTACGGTCCACGTCAGGTAAGGGCGATTCGTACGGAAAAGCGCACAATCACATACACACCGTACGGCGCGTACACCCCATGATCGCAGGGGTACGCGCCATACCCCTGCGATCATGGGGGGTACGTGCCGTACACTCAGCGTACATGGGGTACGTGCCGTACACCCAGCACACATGGGGTACGGCACGTACCCCATGTACGCTGGATGTAAGGCACGTACCCCCCATGATCGCAAGGGTACGCGCCGTACCCCTGCGATCATCGGGTGTACGCGCCGTGCCCGGGGGGGGCCTTCCATACCTGTTTCGGGGCAAACTCTGATTTTACGTCAGTTTCCAGCTCCCGTAGAAAAAGGGTCGTACGGAGCGTACCCAACACGGATCGTACTTGCCGGGTCGTAAAAAGCAGCCGCGAACCGTACAAACGTCGTGTACAGCGGGTTCCGAGGGCGATTTGTACGGGAATTCTATTCATACGGTCCCTGGTACGATTCGTACGGATAGCTGCATTGGGTGTGGATCGTACTACGTCGTTCGTACGGGGACGGTTACGGGTACGATTCGTATGGAAAAAAATGCTCCGTACGACGATTCGGAGCGCTTTTTACGGGATCGGAATCGACCCCACGGGGTATAAGGTGACTAAATTCAACATACTTGATAAAGAATTAAGCATGGTGGTGCGACAAAGAGTGACACAAACAGAGTGACATGACTAACATTATATTTGTTTAGAAGTGGCTTTTGTTCATGTACCAATTAAGTTATATTGTATTATTTCAGAATTATGAAAGTCCCCTGAAGAAGGGCTTCTTGCTCGAAATGCATTGGGCAGAAATACAGAAATATATATGGAATGAAAATATGTTTGCGAATAGACAACAATGAAAAAATCTTCGTTACTTTGAAAAAGAAATGAAAAAGAAATGTATGAATTGAAATGAACTTTACTCATCAATGGTGTTTAAATTTATGAAAAATACCCAGGAGTGCAAAGTTGGAGTGTATCTTGTGACACAGGAAACACACATCTATCATGTATTCAGGAATACCATCAGTTGCAGGAATTTTACCAATAAAAGGATTTTTGATGGAATTGATTGGAAGTTTATGTAACTTTCTGATCACAGGTTCACAGAAAATAAATGAAAAGAACAGAATAGTGCAGGAGATTAAAAGCATATTTTTTCCATGTTGTCCTGTGGTACCGAATCCAGACAATATATTTTTTAACATTACATGTGCTGAAGAATGGTTTACACTTATTGATTTCTGTCAAGTTCATGTCACAGTGGAATTGCATGAGAATAGTCAGGAGTACTGTCAAAAAGAAGATGAATACCTGGGACACAAAATTGGAAAGGGAGGTAGAAAGGTGTCACCAGAGAAGGTGGAAATAATTTCCAAGATGAATCCACCTCAAATTCAGAAAGAAGTCAGGACATTTTTGGGAATGGTTAGCTGCTGTAGAGATTGGTTACTAAACCTTTCCCTAGTGGCTAAGCCTTTCCTGAGGCTGACACACAAGGGTGTGTCTGATCCGCTTCCATTGGACAACAATTGCACAAAAGCATTCCTAGAGTTGAAAGAGAAAAAATGTTGCGCCCCAGCACTAGGAATGAAAGTTTATTTGAAAGAAAATACACTAATTTGCAGTGAGAGGGTGGGCTGCGCTCTCTCATTGCCTATTGAAAAAGATGACTGTGTTCAAAGGTCTGTGATGTATTGCCCAATGACCTTTGACCATAACTTCACAGAAATGTCAGCAAATGAATTGGATTGTGATGAAACTGAATATGAGTGTCTAAATATCATGAAAATATGCAAAAAGCCAAATTCAGACTTTAAGGATGAACGTCTGAGTGAGCCCAACAATGTCCATTTTGTAGATGACCCATGCTTGAAAGGTGACATATTAAAAGCAGCACATGCTGTGCTCCTTATACATTATGTGGTCAAAGCTTCATGGCTTTTAGTAGTTATCTCAGCCCAAAATTCGAAATTGATTGCCCTTACCATAACATGCAGTATATCTGCTCAATTGGGAGTCACTGTTGTCATGGGAGAGAGAAATGCTAATTCAGTTGTACAAAATTGTGTTCTGTTAGCATATACAATCAATGGAATCTTCACAGTTGAATTAAAAGAGGCACAAGAAAATGTTTCGGAAGCAGCACAACAGCGTTGTATCAGAACTGTTTTTGAGAAAAATGACAACTGCAAAGTGGCAAATGTGTTATTGCAAAGACTGATGCCCAGGTATAGATTGCCAGTTTCTCTGAAATCAGATCATAATGGGGTCTCAAAGATAATGAGTGCAGAACAACAGATTGGACAAGGAGTGGATTATAGCTATCTGCCTGAAGTGTCAAGCATAATAAAGCAACACAATGGTAGCACAGAGTTACCTTTTGCAAAAGACTATGTTTCAGCAACACCAAAGTGGCTTGAAAAAACATTTGCAAATGCACTTGTGGAAAACACTGATGAGAACACTAGACATTGCTGTGTAGGTCTGGTTGATGTACGTTGTGCAGTTTCCCACCAGATTGCAGCTGCTACACAAGATCTGCATAATGGATGGTCCAACGGCTTTGATCTGAGAGATGCTGTGGTGAAACATCTGAATCTGATCAAAGTGAAAATAAGAGTGAAAGGCGTAGGTTGCAAAAGTGCAAAGGACTGATGGTGCTCTGTCAGAGTTTTTCAGCACCTAAGTAGTCTAATTTGCACGGAAAAGGGTACAGAATGCCACACTGTATGAGCCATTCTCATGGCAAGCTGATGACAAAGAGAAAAGAAATGCTAAAACTGTCTTGCTGAATTTTCCTTTTTTATTATTTTAGTTACTTATTTTAAAGAAGACTAACTGTTCCAAGAAGCTACTTACAGAACTCTGCACTAAAACATTTGAGCTTGGCTATATATGATCTGATTACAGATAAGACTTGTGTTTGCCTTAGAAATAGAAGTAAAATTGTTATATGCTCAGCTTTTGCAATAAGAAATGTCACTAGTGAAATTAAATATGTGTGATGAATTATAAATCATTTTATTATGATTTGAATCATCAGAAGGGTGGATTGATGGAGCAGATTTCATCTGCAGTCAGGCATTGTTTTATTTTTTGTGCTTCAGACAGACTGCATTTAAATTGCCACGCACATTTTGGTGCACGTTAAAAACATGGCACATGAAAAACATGAAAGTGAGGCCTATTCAGTCTGAAATGTTTTTGCTGAAATAACATGTGTTTTTGCAGTCTAGAGAAAAGTGGCCTTTTTAGCTTTGAAGATTAATAGAATGTGTTCTCTCTTCCCAGCTCATTCCTTTTTATAATGTGTGTGAATTAATAATGCACTAAACACATGGGGCTAAATGCTTTTTGCATGAAAAACTATTTAAAACATTAAAGCATGTTGCTGTGTGTGCTGTATTAACTGTGTGTGCTATATTAACTGTGTGTGCTTTTAAAATTCACGCTAAAGCATGAAAATGCTATGTTGCACATTGCACATTTATTTTGCATGTTGTCATAAACAATAGAAAAGCTGCTTGAAACTAATAGCTTGGCTAGGTAAACATTTATAAGGGGTATTAGTATGGAGTTGGGAAAGATAATGGGCTGATTTACATGAAATTAATATTTTCTTTTGTGTCTGTTTTATTTTTGGGCCTACCATTAAATGGCTTCCTGTGAATCCAGCAAGGCTATGGCTTGCATTAAAAGAGAAGAGAGCATGCACAGACTGTACCAGCTTTCCTAAAGGAGTCAAGGACACTTTGAACTGGACATTCTTGTGATTGTGCCAATGTACCAGTTAGTTAAAATATCCGTCCTACTGCGCTGTGAAAGGAAGGAAGAGAATTAGAATGAAACATTTTTCCTAGTTAATATTGCAAAAATCAATCAATCAATCAATTAATCAGGCAAATTTATATAGCGCGCTACTCACCCGGAAGGTCTCAAGGCGCTGGGGGGGAGGGGTCCGCTACTGCTCGAAAAGCCAGGTCTTGAGTTGCTTTCTGAAGAAGAGGTGGTCCTGGGTCAGCCGTAGGTGGATGGGGAGGGAGTTTCATGTCTTGGCCGCCAGGAAGGAGAAGGATCTTCCTCCGGCAGTGGCTCTGCGAATACGTGGTACGGTGGCGAGGGCGAGGCTGGACGATCGCAGCTGGCGGGTGGGCGTGTAGAAGGTGAGGCGGTTGTTGAGGTACTTGGGCCCCAGGTCGTGGAGAGCCTTGTGTGCGTGGGTGAGGAGTCTGAACGTGATCCTCTTGCTGACGGGGAGCCAGTGCAAGTCTCTCAGGTGGTCGGAGATGTGGTCGTGGCGGGGGATGTCCAGGATGAGTCATGCGGAGGCGTTCTGTATGCGCTGGAGTATTCTCTGTAGTTTGGCAGTGGTTCCCGCGTAGAGGGTGTTCCCTTAGTCCAGTCGGCTGGTGACGAGTGCCTGGGTGACCGTCTTCCTGGTTTCGGTGGGGATCCATCGGAAGATCTTACGGAGCATGCGCAGGGTGTTGAAGCAGGATGATGAGACTGTGTTGACTTGTCTGGTCATCGAGATGGAGGAGTCCAGGATGAAGCCCAGGTTTCGTGTGTTGTCCATTGGCTTGGGGGTGGAGCCCAGGGCGGGGGGGGCCACCAGGAGTCGTTCCAGTAGGAGGGGGATGACCTTAGGATGAGATCTTCCGTCTTGTCTGAGTTCAGTTTCAGGCGGCTGGTCTTCATCTAGTCTGCGACGTCTTTCATTCCTTCCTGGAGGTTGGCTTTGGCGGTGGCGGGGTCTTTGGTGAGGGAGAGGATCAGCTGGGTGTCGTCGATGTAGGAGATGATGTTCAGGTTGTGTTGGCGTGCAATGGCTGCAAGGGGGCTCATGTAGACGTTGAATAGGGTGGGGCTGAGAGAGGATCCTTGTGGTGTGCCGCAGATGACTTCGGTGGCCGCGGATTTGAACGGGGGGAGAAGGACTCTCTGGGTTCTTCCGGCGAGGAACGAGATGATCCACTCCAGTGCCTTCTCTTGGATTCCGATGTTGCTGAGGTGCTGTATTAGGGTGCGGTGGCAGACAGTGTCGAACGCCGCAGAGAGGTCCAGGGGGGTGAGGGCAGCTGTTTCCCCGTTGTCGAGCAGGGATCTGATGTCGTTGGTGGCTGCGATGAGGACGGTCTCGGTGCTGTGGTTGGCTCGGAAACCGGACTGTGAGGGGTCGAGGGATCCGTTCGTCTCGAGGAAGGCGGCAAGCTGTTTGTTGACGGTCTTCTCGATGATTTTGCCCGGAAAAGGGAGGAGCGAGATGGGGCGAAAGTTCTTGAGGTCGGTGGGGTCCGCTGTCGATTTCTTCAGGAGGGCGCTGAGCTCGGCATGCTTCCAGCTCTCCGGGAAGGTGGCGGTGGCAAAGGAGATGCTGATGATGTCTCGGAGTTGAGGTGCGATGATGGAGTCGGCCTTGTTGAAGACGTGGTGGGGACAGGGGTCGGTTGGGGATCCGGAGTGGATGGTGTTCATTGTGCGGGTGGTGTCTTCGGTGCTGACCGGGGTCCAGTTGCGTAAGGTGGTGGTAGGGGGCGTTGGTTCGGAGGTTGGGTGCATGGGCGGTGCGCTGAAGCTGTTGTGTATTTGCGTAATGAACAGGGGTTCTGCCCATATTACCCTCCCATACCTGGGCAAGGAACATCACATGGATGAGAAAATAGAACAAAAAGGTACTGAGGGATAAATTAAGCAAACGCTACTTCAAAACAGGAAACAATTTATTAACCTGTTTTCTACGTTCTTTTTTTAACAATAAATGATATAATTTTTGCAAAGGACAAAATATTGAGTCACAACACAGGGGGGGAGGTGACCAGACTATATACAGTAATCAAAATAAGGTAATTACAATATATACAAATATACAACTATGTACCCTAAACAAAAAGGAAAACAGGGGGGTAAAGTAAACACTATTAGTTATCTGTCGACGCAGTCGCGGTCGCGTTTCCGCCAGTAGTTTCTTCTGGCTTCATCAGGACAAGGGTACTGAAAAATATATATACAAATACAATCTAATTCCTAAAAACACACTATGCCGCAAGGAAAAACTCACCCATTTACACCGATGCAATGACCACCAGAAAGTTGAAAACGTGAAATAATGGAGTCAAAACCACGCCTCATTTTACAGGAGAAAAAAACAAGCTCCAAAAAAGCCAAATCTTCACACTAGTGATAAAGAATACATAGATTATAGAAACCCAGTCACCACGGACACATTCTTCTATCCACCATGTGTCTACAGATAGATATCGAGGGGCATGCACTTAACAATCAATACACCACTACAAACGAACAATGGCAGCTGCCACAAGGTTCCAAATACCTGCACACTGTAATATACGTGACCCCCCCAGCGAGGAGTGCCAAGGCACCACCCTGAGGGGTACAAACAACTTCTTTCCAAAGGATAATCGGTTCACGCTTTCCTAAAAGGTATATAGGGGGAGAGAGCCAAAGAACCGAATCTATTAACTTATCGGTTACTCAGTACCGTCATTAATAACGGCGAGTCATACCACAAACGAAATTGTAGCCTACCTTCACAAATATCCAATCTCAAAGGAGGGGATAGATTATTTCGTCGGTGTAAGTACACCTCGACTACTTACACGCCCTCAAAAAGGAACAACCAGGGATACCTGCAGTGAAGGTAAAAAGAAACACAAAACAGAACACAGCCGCAGTTACTACCCGCGTGTGCACGAACATGGCTCAGGTCTATACTGCGGATCTACATGCGAGGTGACGGTAAAACAAGCCTACCTCTGGTGCTACAATTCCCCCAGGTCACACGCGATTAAGGGAGACCTTCAATCTTAGCTTCAAAAGCTCCGCCGTCCGTTTGTCAGGAGACAATCTCGCGGTCAGGGCGCGCAGCGTCATTAAAAAGGGCGTCTCGGGGGACGTTCTAATCTGCGCGCTGAATTCACAAGCATAGAAACAGGATAGGGGGTAGTCTTTAAGGAAGAGACAACGGACTACGGGCAAGCGTCGTGTCTATCTGGGTGTTCTCCTCTAACATATAAATATCCACACATCCATTCAAAAAAAATATAAATAAGAAGGAGAAACCAGAAATAAATAAAATAAAAATAAAAATAAAAATAACACTAACGTCACCACCTAAAGTTGTGCATTATTAAAAAGGAGGTGGGCATTGCACCGACGCATATGGGCTAACAATCTAATCACAATACATCAAACACAAATTAATAAGAATTGCAAATGACACCGTGAATTAACAAACAACTCAACCCAATAAATATAGACGATCATGGTCAAGTATGGATCTAAATTACGTATAAAAATACTCATTGCATATGCTACTCCATTCCTGTACTACTCTAAACAGACTGGGTCCTAAGAGAGCTCCCCCGACAAAAGGGCTATCATCAGGGGTACTCATCTGCGGATCCAGGCAACGTTAGTGAACATCATTAAATTAATGCCCATAATTCGTCACGGTCATTGAGGCCCCTGGTCGCAGTGTGGTATCTTTCGATTAGTCTAGCTTCTGTACAGTTTAGCTTACGTTCTAGTTCTACTTTGTTTTTAGCTGTCACCACTACAAGTACTGCCCAAGTTAGGTCCTCTTCATCGTGTCCACAATCTATGTAGTGTTGCACTAGCGGAGCCCCACTAGTCTTGCATCTAATTCTCGATTTATGTTGGCCTATTCGCATTTTGATGGCCTGCGTTGTTTGTCCTATGTAGGCTAAATTACAAGGACAAAGAACCACATACACAACGTTCTTTGTGTTACAGTTGGAAAATGAACGCATGATGCGGTTCTGGCCATTCACATCAATGCTTTTTAAATCTTTAGAATTAGGGCACACAGTACAGTTCATACAACGAAAATGTCCTATTACGGCCGGCAGGCCTAGCAAATTCCTGGTGTCTTTTTTGATCTTGGGCTCTCTACTAGCTCTGACAAGGTGTTGTTTAATGTTCTTTCCTTTACGGAAAGAGAACAGTGGTAGAGGAATCTCAAGATGGTCAATGATTCGCCAGTTTCTTGTAATGATTTGCTTGATTTTATTTGCCTTAACATTAAATGTTAGAACACAGGTCATGGCAGTTTTCTCACTTTTACCTTCTTTAGGGGTCAATAAAGTCTCCCGAGGTGTAAACCACGCCCTTTTAAGGGCGGCTTTCACTAGTTTCCTCGGGTACCCTCTAGAGCATAATTTATTCACAAGGATTTCCGCATTGTCAAAATAATCCTTCTTGTTGGTGCAATTGCGCCTGATACGCAAAAATTGCCCATATGGCAAATTCTCTTTAACACTCCTCAGGTGTCCACTGGAGAATTCTAGTAACGTGTTTCTGTCTGTGGGCTTGGTAAAAAGGCTAACTTCTAATATACCACCGGTCTCCAAGATCCATACATCCAGAAAGTTAATTTTTTCATTGCTGCAATTCATTGTGAATTTAAGGTCAGGGGTGCAGACATTTAGCCATTCATGGAATCGGTCTAGATCTTCTTTATTCCCATTCCATATCAAGAAGATATCATCGATGAAGCGAACCCACCTCGACAGACAATGTAGAAATGGGTTCGCTTCACCAAGGACATATCTAGTCTCGAATTGGTCCATCACAAGGTTGGCAATTTCTGGGGCAAAGCAACACCCCATTGCCACTCCTTTCAATTGTAAATAAAGGGCCCCCTTGAAAGTGAAGAAACAGTTTTTTAAACAAATTTTAGCCAACTCAATAATAAATTTGGTTGGCACCTGATGGGGTCTATTCCTTTTATCGAGTACCAGTTCCATCACAAGGAGTGCTTCATCCTGAGGGATGTTAGTGTAGAGGCTTTCGATGTCGAAAGAGACCAACAACTGTTGGTCTCTATCGAACACCGAGCCCTCCACCTTGTGGATAAAATCCATGGTATCTCTGATGTAGGCCTGTGTTTGGCAAAGAAAGGGTTTAAGAAACGTATCAATGTACTTAGCTAGAGGCTCAAGCATTGATCCACATGCCGCAATAATCGGCCGACCAGGGGGGTTGACGACATCCTTATGTATTTTGGGTAATACATATAAATTGGGAGTTTTCAGCATGGAGGTATTTAGGTATTCATATTCCTTTTTACTCAAGTATCCGGCATCTAGGGCTTGCGTGGTGAGATGTAAAATCCTGGCCCTTAAGTTACTTGCTGGGCTGTCTGTTATTTGGCGATAGTGTGCACAATTACCCAACTGTCTTAGTACCTCTTTGTCATAATCGTTACAGTCCCATACAACGATCCCCCCACCTTTATCAGCTGGTTTTATTACTGTTAGGGGGTTGTTAGCTAGTTGGTCCAAAGCTAACCGTTCTTCCTTACTGAAGTTAGACTTAAAGGAAAGTTTCTTAGCATTCAAATTATCTATTTCTTTGAGGACCTGATTCTCAAACAACACAATTTCGTCAGGCATACTTGCACTATCAGGACAAAAGGTCGATTTGACTCTCAAGCCACTTACATTGTACTTAACATTCTCCTCTTGTTCAGAAAAAAATACTTTCAATCTGATCTTTCTTAGAAACTGTAAGACTTCAGTCTTAGTATCAACCGGGTCTTGAACTAGTAATGGCACAAATGAAAGACCTTTCTGTAGGACCTTCAATTCTATAGGTGATAGAGGCTCTTTAGAGAGCTGTTGTGTATGCCGGCGATCTTGCGGTGGAAGAAGGAGACGAGTGAGTCGCAGAGGTCTTGCGAGGGAGTGATGTCGTTGTTTCCGGCGCTGGGGTTGGAGAGCTCTTTGACGATGCTGAAGAGTTCCTTGCTGTTGTGGGTGTTGTTGTCCAGTCGTTCTTTGAATGTTGTTCTTTTGGTGGTGCGGATCAGCTGGTGGTGTGTGCGGGTGGCGTTCTTGAGGGCAGTCATGTTTCCTGTAGTCTGGTCGTGGCGCCAGGCTTTTTCGAGGGTGCAGCAGTTTTTCTTGGATGTTTTGAGTTCGTCGGTAAACCATGAGGCTTTCTTGCTGCCGGGTCTGCTGGGAGGGTTCTTTAGTGGTGCCAGGTCATCGGCGCAGTTGGTGAGCCACTGTGTGAAGATGCGGGTGAGGTCGGTGGGGTCCGCTGTGCTGGTTGGAGGGTTCTGGCTGAGGGAGGTGGTGGGCTGGTCGGCGGTGATCTTGCTCCTACTCCTGCGGGGAACCTGTTGCGGGTGGTGGTGGGTCGTGGTTCTCCTGAAGCTGAAGTGGACGCAACTGTGGTCAGTCCAATGGAGTCCGGTGGAGTGGCTGAAGGAGATGTGCTTGCTGGAGGAGAAGACGGAGTCAAGCGTGTGGCCGGCGTAGTGGGTGGGGGTGTTCACCAGTTGCTTGAGTCCGAGGTTGGCGAGGTTGTCCTTGTTGTTCTCCAGGTGGAAGTTGAGGTCCCCCAGGAGGATGTAGTCCGAGGAGGTGAGGGCGTGCGGGCTGATGAAGTCTGCGATGGCTTCGCTGAATTGTGTGCGTGGTCCCGGGGGTCTGTAGATGAGGGTGCCTCTGAGGGTGGTCTTGGGGTCGGTGTGTATCTGGAAGTGGAGGTGCTCGGCGGCAGTGAAGGTGTCGTCGGAGTTGGTCGTGATGCGGATGGTGTTCCTGTGGACAATGGTGATGTCTCCTCCAGTCTGGTTGACGCGGTGCTTCCGGGTAATCTTGTATCCGTCCGGGATGGCTATGGTGATGTCGGGCGCTGAGGAGGCGTTTCATCCAGGTTTCCGTGAGGAAGGCTATGTCTGGTGATGTTGTGTCGAGCAGGTTCCAGAGTTCGACGGCGTGTCTGTGGACGGAGCGGGTGTTGAGCAGGATGCACTTGAGGTGGTTGTTGCTGGCGTCTGGCCTGGCGGGTGCTATACAATATAAATGTATTTACTCATGTATGCTTCTTCTGTTAAAACTGGTATAGTCAGGATTTTAGAATGAGTCAGGGTAGTGAGAACTCATGCCATTGTGGCTGACCAATCACGTACAGGTTTTCCTGAAGATGCAACATTTTTGTGTAGACTGCCAAGAATTAGAGTATAAATAATGACCTCTCTGGAGGCGGGGTTGGCTTTTTGCTCATAGGGCTTCTTGCTCATTTTGGCTTAGGCTTTGCTTCATTCAAATGGGTTAGGTACGAGATCGTCACGGGTGCAGCCTTGAGCGTCCGAGGAGAGTCGGGGGGGGGGGGGGAGTTCCCTGGTGATTTTTTTCCGAAGTCCTTGCACGTCACATTTTGGCACTGCAGGCCTCATTCCTTTGAGGCCTGTGAAGGGCGGGCTGTCTCACTCCTTGTTTGCTTTTTAGACACAGAGATGCATAGAGCAGCAACAGATAGAAAGGCTTTTTAGATTTAGATGCTAAACTTTAAGTTTATGCTTTGACTAATTAATTAGGTCTAAAAAGATTTATTTGACTAATGCATTTATTTCTCTTAATGGGAGATTTTTGCCAACTATTTAATTATTGATTAGCTTTGCAAGACTATTTTTCTTAGAAACTCTTTAAGAATTTTGACTGATATTTTGCGCCACATTTTCTTTCCTAAATGTAATACTTATATGCAGACTGTAATGTGTTCTGTATTAATGCTATTTTTCCTGTTTTCCAAATTCTGTAACCTGATTGATATTTTACTAATAAATAAATGGTCAGAGAAAAACTTAACTTTTGACTAGAAAATAAAACCCTTTAAAATACTCAACAACTCTCTCTTTATTGGCTTAAATAATAATTGCATTTTTGACTGTTCATGATTATATAAAATCTCCTGAAGGTAATACATGTGTGAAGGGCCCAACACCTTTTTCAGTGGTAAATTAGAGGTAGCATGAGGGTTTTACATTGAGAAATTACCGCTCCATCACCACCTTCATTCTAAAACCAAGGTACGGAGCTGATTAGACCCTTAGAGAATTCTTGGAATAGATTCTTGGCAAAGACTACTAAACTTAGGCTACAACACACTTACTTCTTCCCTTGTACTAGACCTAGGTTAGGTAAACCGGGGTAAGCATATTTTAGAAGCACCAGTTGAGTACTTTTAGTCTTTATTTATTAATGTATGTATTCTATGTATTTTATGGCTTAGAAACCATATCATGCATTTACAGCATTATTTTATAATACTCTTCGTGCTGTACGCATTGTACTTTATAACCAGTATTACGATTGTAGCAGTACATTTCTTATGCTTGAGAAAGAAGACTGTTCAATAAATACTTTTTATTGAAAACACCCGTCTCTCTATTTCTCAGCACCTCTGGTGAAACGAAGCATGCACGATTGACTGAGTAAAATAGCTATCTATTGTTTCCGCGACTCTAGAGATTGATTTCTTATTCTTGGGAAACAAAGTTGTCATGTTTATGCGGTTGTCAGAAACGAATCCCTTCTTGTGAATTCGAGAAAGTTTCTAGTGATCTCTGAGCTAGCTGGCACTCACAATTAAGTCTAATATATTCGGTAGAGACCTAGTCAACCTCAGTCCTACGTCTAAGCTACAGGATATATTATTCCAATGCGCAGAGCCTATTGGGAATATAGGAACTACACTACATAGCGCCCAACGTTTGGTAAGGCGATCATTTAATGCTAGATACTAGAGTAACTCAGTCGTGCTTTTCACACAGACCCCCTTTTCCAGTAAAAACTCCATAAGACGTCTGGGGTGGGTTAAAGGATAATATCTTTATGGTTTTGGTTTTTTCAACTTTAAAGGATATAGTTTTCCAAAATATTGTGCACCTAATCTTTGTTTCCTTGAAACTTGCTCTGTAACCTCTTCAGTCAACAAAATAATGATTAGTGACGAAGAAGTAGCTGCAGCTGCAGCTCAAGCAGTTTTAGATGACAGAAATCTCCTACAGAATGACCCGGATGTTATAATCATCCCTGTAAATGTAAGAAAAACTATAACTTACAAACTCAGAAACAATGGAGTATCATCGAGAGGTGGTAAAGTAATCTTTGTTATTGAGGCACATGAATATTGGCAGACAGAAGTATTCTATTCATGGATTCAGTTTCCTCCAGCAGATGCAGGAACACACGAGTTTCACTACTACAAAGTAGAGAAACCTCCAAAGGAATACGTTCCTTACGAGGACGTTGCAATTCCATTAACTTACCAAGAGCATCAGCTGTTGTTTAACGGCGCCCTACAACATGAAAATCACATAACCAGGGTTGGTCCACTAAGTAGACCAGGAGCAACATGGCCGGTACTAGCCAGCTATACACCACATCCTGACATTGAAAACATGACAGGTCTAGAACTGTTAGTATAGCTAAAACAATTAATTAAAATACATAGACAGTTGGTTCAATATTTTATGCGAACCTTAACAGTCCGACCTCCTGTGAGGATTCCACAGCACACCCCTCACCAGGGGAACACAAACAAAATCACACCACAGACTATACAATCAGTCATTGGTAAGTAACTAGCAAAAAGGAAACAAATTCCGTTCTGGTTAGCTCAAAAAAGTACTCAAATTGAGGCAGTGTTCCCTGATAGTACACCTCATGAGAAACACAGAATTCTGACAATCTGTTTACCAATGGGGATTGCACCACACATAGAGGACTGCGACACTTGGGTACAGTCTTTGCTTCAATCTACACAAAAACACATGGTGCCCCGTCTGTGGCGGTAATACCAGATGTTCTGAGACAGATTCAAAATGAATACGGTCCAGAACGGGCCTTGAATCATGGTATGAAATCACTGAAAGATTTTAAACAGGTCTCGGCTAGCGCGAAGGTAAATTTAGAACTATGGTCACTAAAACTCAATCACTCGGAGACTGTACAGCTCAGCGAGCTGAACTACAGGCTTTCAAGATGGCGCTTGAAAATACCGAACGCGAATTCCCCACACTCATAGTGTGCGATTCGTATTACTGCGTTCAATCTTACAATGAATATCTGCAGAATTGGGTTCAAAACGGTTTCAAAGACGCAAAAGGTGGCACTATTAAGCCTAAAATGCTTTGGGAACAAGTAGTTCTATTACAGAAAGAACTACAAAAGACTCATGTGATTCATACACTGAGTCATCAACGTGATGGTGTTCAAGTTGCAGGGAATTCATTGGCTGATGAAGCCGCGAAGGCAGCTGTGCAAACGGCTTCCGTAGCTACAATCACTCGCTCCAAAAAAGTAATAGACACGACAGTGAAACGTTACTAGCAGTAGAAGCCTCAATGCGAGGCAACTATGCAGCGTTACCTCTAAACTATCCACTCACATATACATACATGATTGATGCAAACTCTGTTCCTTTTGATCGAATCTCTGGAGTGGGGGACAGAGTAATTCCTAACAGGAACAGGAGAGGTCCTTTGGTTCAAAAAGCACATATGTGAAAGGGTCTGAGACATCGAGGGATCTTAGAATCTCTGATAGAATTAGAAGAGACGTACTGGTGGCAGGGAATGAGCGTCGAAGTTTACAAATTCGGAATTAACTGTGACACCTGTTACAAAGATCATAGCTTCGAAAACCACCAGGTACCAGACTAGAGTACAGCCAACCCAGTTCAGACACCATTGTTAGACAGCATTAGACTATCTACACGCAGACGTCACCATGGACAGATGCGGTCCCACAACTACTAGGACAAGATTTATTTGGATGTGGCCCCAGCGCTCGGCTGACGCCAGAACTGTTATTAAGGATCTGCAAGTCTTTATCGGGACATACGCAATCGGCATGCTAAATTCTGACCTGGGTCCTGCGTTTAGCTCTCGAGCTTACAAAGAGGCCATGGCTAGCTTGGGAGTTGCATTGCAGTATTCTAGTCCCTTCCATCCTGAGGGTAATGCGGTAGTGGAAAGAAAAAACTGTGACATAAAGCAATCCATAACAGCTAAGGTATTAGGTTCGGGTGATGGGTGGGTCAAACATCTAATAAGTGTCCAACGTAGTCTTAATAATCTGCCAAGAAATTCTCTGGGTGGAATCACTCCATATGAATTACTGTTTTGTACTAGAATGATAATCAAAGACCTCGATTGTCAAACTTCAGTGGTGGAACAAAAACCCTTTGATGTCAAAGATCGTTTGGCTGCTTTACAGGACTTAAATGAAACAAGAAGAAGTAACACAATACAGACACAAACAACCACTGAAGAAAAACCACCTGTCCCAGCAAGAACTGTCTGGATTCCAAAGATTGGGGATCTACTCAGGGAAAAGATCGCGGTAAAGAAGGAATTTGGGCCTTCTTACAGAAAAGCAGTACCTGTCTTAGCTATCCACGGAACAAGATCAGTATTACTACCGCCCCTTGCTGGTAAAAGGGAGAAGAGAGTTGTGTCCATCGACCTGGTCAAACCACATCATGTGGCCGATAATAAGTAGTAGTCCCAGTGGACTCCCAAGAAGTAGCAGACGACCAAATCTTGCTACAATCCAAGAGGTTCAACCTGAAAGACTTATCACCTTTCATAACCCTGCAGTAAGAAAAGAAGGACTATGCAACAAAGCCATGGAACTTGTGCTTCTGGATACCCAAATAACAGTTCATCAAGAAACACCTGTCTACAATGATAAAGCATCTGACTATACCAACATGGCAAAAGAAGAAACATCTCCAGCGATTTCAAGTAATCCGGATGCAATTCCAACAATTGACAGAACTGCCTCTGGCTATTTTATCAACTTTGATACATTTTCTGAGGATCCCAGTGAACCTGAAAATACGCCAGCAAATAAAACTTTCAAAGAAAAAATAACAGAACTCTCTCATCAACTTGAAAAAACATATCTGGTTTCACCATGGGTTGAATTTTTGATTGTGTTAGGTGTACTTTTCCTCCTGCTCTGGCTCATACTGGTGTTAAGTTTGGGAAGGATGATAGATAGGAAATATAGTACAATGGACACAGCAAGTAAGAAAATCAACTTGGTCCTGAAACCTCACAAATCATCTCATCGTGAAAGAAGAGACCTGGCATCAGTAAACATCACAGCCGTTCCTATACCTGGTGATATAGCATGGAATAGAACAGATTATGACATTTATGGCCTGGTGGAACTGCTGAAGATTCCACACCAGTTTAAGGTTTCTTTAAGTGACTTTGTCGCACCCAGCACATTTTCTGATGATTGGGACTTTGAAACTGTTAACAACATGATGACAGATTTAGAAATGTCAGCTAAATTTACAGAACATGACTACCTAGAAGGTTCATCAGATTATGAACAAATGTATTGTTTTTATCATTATGGTCACCATTATTTGCATAAATCTGCAAAACCTAGAAATGTTTTTACTTATAATTAATGGGAACATTGTCCAACGCCACCAAGGGGTAGCACAAAAACATTTTATGAAAAATTTCCGTACTTCTCAGGTTTTAATGTTACAAATCCAGAAACGTTTTATTTTAAAGATATAAATAAGACAGGAATGAAAACAATGTTGACCAATACTAAACAAATTTATTCTGCAAACTTTTATGCTCAGCTGTCTACATTAGGTTTTGACTTTTGGAAAGACAACATTGAAACAAAAACTGTCTGGGGCACAAAAGATTGGCAGGTGCAAGGTTTAGAAGCCTTATTCAGAGCCTGCATCATCCCGGAACAAATAATGTTTTTAAATGACACTGTTCAACAAATGTCTTGTCTTGGCCTGGCTAAGATAAAATATTTAAACAAACCGTCTATACCTTAGCCCACATCTGACAGTAATGATACTACAGAAGAGGAGGTAGACGTACCATATATTTTTAAACAACACAAAACTAATCCTGATTGGAAAAAATGGTTAATCTGGCCCACAGACACGAATAACTGTCAAGATAGATTCCTGAACAAAACACAGGGGTTCACAGTGAATAGGCCAGATCCACGATATTCCCAGAGACAACATCCAGGGATAGTAACTACTTACAGTGTAGGAAAGCTATGCCTTGAGTGGCTACATAAATCTACACTTCCAGAAATCAAACAACACTTATCTTTACTTAAAGAAGGTAATGATTTGCGAGATTTCTTAATGGGGCCTCGCAAACCACATCAAAAACGTTTCATATATGCCGTTATATACGCTGCTTACAATGAAGCATGGGAAATAACGCAAATAGAAACTGCAGAAAGAATACGAGAAATTGATCGTATTAATTTAGAGAAAAGCCTCTCTGTAGTGGACAATGGGTTAACGACTCTGTCCTCCAGAATTTATTCTTTGGACAGCATCGTATCATCTGCAATTGACATAATAGAGCAGGACTTGCTAATGTTACAACATGGCCAGTCTCAATTACGTTCAATAATGCTGCTAGGCTGGACGTTACAAAATCTCCGTTCAGGCTACGTGCCATGGCGTCTAATCAATACCACGCACTATTTACTGTGTTTAACCTTACAGATAAACAAATCTCTGTGGCACAAAGAGGAGCAGACTATACGGTGCTGAGCATTGAGAAACTGAAAAATTACCATTGACAGTTTCTGAGAAGCCTGTCATTGAATGGATAATACATGGCACCATCACGATACCAGTGACGATTTTCCAATTTCAGTTTTGTCTACGGCATATGCCAGCGGGCCTGTATGAAAGTTTGGGTAAAGAATACATTAAGTCGACCTGGAATTTACCCTACACACACAAATGTTGGAATGGGGAAAAGGAGGTATTCCTTAGTGGAAAAAATTGTAAGAACTCACTAAGTAGTACACTTTTGTGCCAAGGAATTAAATTGCACGGAGCCTGCAAAGGTTCTGCCAATAACCTCTCTTGCCACCTGCACGGTTCACCCTCCACAGTCATAGAACCAATTTTCAGGCAGCTATCCAATGGAAGCTACGTTATGCTCAATGACCACAGCTGTTGTGGCATGTTGCCAGGAAGAGCGTATCTAGTTAGTGTGTCATGCAGGGTCATTGTTGTATGCAAGTATTGTATCCAAAAAGTAAGACAGAAAGGGAGACGGCATTATGGCCTTCACTGAATATCTCTTCTATACGAATTGATACTATAAGCAGAATGAAAGTCATTCTTTTACAAAAAAATGTGCCACTGACCTCGTCTGGAGAAACGTATGATCTGCAAGTTGCAAGGACTTCTGCAGAGATACATATATTATTATCAACAAACTGCCCAGTACATTTCGCAGAAATATTAAGTCAAATCTTAAATATGTCTGATACCAGTGCCATCGCACATGTATTTAAGACGCTTTTTACGGGACTGTTAGCACCATTTGAAGCAGTCCTCTGCATTTTTCCAAATTTTGTGCACTCTGTGTTCGGCTGCCTGCCTCTCATCTTGGGACTCGTAGCAGGAATTCTGTTTTTATTTCTTGTGCTCCGATATGGCAAGTCCAGTGACCAGCAATACCCAGATTACCATGGAAGAAGCCCTCCTTGCCATGAGGTATCGTGAGAGAATTACACAGATTCTTGGCTTGGCTCGTTTAAGGGATCTGAACACAACTTGGTTCCTTTCGTTCAGACCAATCTGGCAAGACTGCATCTTACCTGGTCTGCGATGCCTGCTTTGCAGAGAAGAATGCATGTTGGACACTTGTCTTACACTCCCATCAGTCCTGCCATCGGATGTTGACGCTTTGCTAGGTCCGGTAACGACTCATGCATCGTGTTGCCCCCAATGGCTGCCCATTCTGATGACGGCATTCATTGAGGTCTCACCGGCAAGTCTAACTGAGGGTGAGATACGTGACACTACAGGCACACAGGTGCCACCTACTGCGGACATTGCTAATGCATCAAAATCTGACGGCGATGATCCTCATCTATGCACATTTGACCTGCTAACTGAAGTGGTTCCACTTTCCCTACTATGGTAGACGGTTTCTTTGCCAGCCTAGACGATCTGATGTTTTTTCCTGACACCGAGAATAACTTTTGACTAATTCACACAGCGTTCCCTGAACTCCGAAATTCGGCCTTCGATTTTTCAAAACAAACGTCTAACAAATTTGAACTTTTTCCAAATAGAACTTGTTGGCGCGGAGTAATCCGCTTAAAGTAGAACTATTCTTAGAGAACAAGATTTCTTTTGAAAACTTCCTAATGACAATATTTGGCCTTGTCCTGAAAAACGAAACAGTTTAAATATTATGCTATGGGAATTTCGTTTTTCATAAATGTTAGAATGTATGCTCTCATACTATGCTTCATATTGGTTGAGACCTATTTTTTCATACAGTTTATACTCATTTCATGAGAACAAACTTTTCAAATGCAATTTGTATTTTGGGTGGGATTGTAAATACTTGCCTTAGATATGTTCAGTGCTCATACATTTAGTTTTATTGAACTTAATATCGTGGAGTGGGTGTTGTGTAGGAATCTAGGACCCTAGTGTAATTTTCCCGATTCATGTCCATATATAGGTATAAACAACCGATCCTTATATAGGCATAGAAATCATTACCATATTTAGACTGAGCCTATGCAGTCCAAATACGGCATGGCTACTTCCACTAAGTTCCGAGAATTAACAACGATTTCTTAGAAAAACCCACCTTCAGCAGCTAGGGACTTCTCCTTGCCTGAATACTAATTTATTTTGGAAATCAAGGTGTTTTCAAAGAACTTAGTCTTTGATGACATTATTATGACCAATCAAGCGTCAAACTCGGCACCTTCAAGGTATAAATATGCCTGCTATTGCCCAGACAAACACACGGTGCTTTGGAGCAGTTTGACTATCTACTTGCCCGACGCACCCTGCAGCAGCAAGTGCCGAAGGAAGTCGACCCTTCAGCGGACGCACTGAGAGACGCTGTCTTTTCTCCTGCCGAGAAATCCAGCTCCAGTGTTTCCAGGCTACCCTTGCGGGTTGCTGGGAAATCGAGTCCTAAGAGAGCGATACAAGACCTCCTTCATTCTATAACCAAGGTAAGGAGCCTGATTAGACCCTTAGAGAATTCTTGGAATAGATTCTTGTCAAAGAGTACTAAACTTCAGCTACACCACACTTACTTCTTCCTTTGTACTAGACCTAGGTTAGGTACACCGGGGTAGGCGTATTTTAGAAGCACCAGTTGAGTACTTTTAGTCTTTATTTATTAATCTATGTATTCTGTGTACTTTATGGCTTAGATACCATATCACGCTTTTACAGTATTATTTTATAATACTCTTCGTGCTGTACGCATTGTACTTTATAACCAGTATTACGATTGTAGCAGTACATTTCTTATGCTTGAGAAAGAAGACTGTTCAATAAATACTTTTTATTGAAAACGCCCGTCTCTCTATTTCTCAGCACCTGTGGTGAAACGAAGAATGCACGATTGACTGAGTAAAATAGCTATCTATTGTTTCGCGACTCTAGAGATTGATTTCTTATTCTTGGGAAACAAAGTTGTCATGTTTATGCGGTTGTCAGAAACGAATCCCTTCTTGTGAATTTAAGAACGTTTCTAGTGACCTCTGAGCTAGCTGGCATTCACAATTAAGTCTAATATATTTGGTAGAGACCCAGTCGACCTCAGTCCTATGCCTAAGCTACAGGGAATATTATTCCAATGTGCAGAGCCTATTGGGAATATAGGAACTACACTACAGAGGACCAGTCTGGCTGCACATCCGTCTGCACTATGGTGTTCAGTCGAAGAGTCAGGTCATGAGGTCCTTCTTGAGTTGGGTTAGCGGAGGGGATTGTCTAAAGTGGATCAGCAGGGTGGTCCAGGTCTTGGTGGCGAGGTAGGAGAAGGCTCTTCCTCTGATTTTTGTCTTGTGGATCCGATGCTGCTGGCCAGGGCCAGCTGGGCAGAGCAGAGGTGTCTGGTGGGGAAATGGAATAAGAGGCGGTATGCTGGTCCTGCTTTGTGGAAGGCTTTGTAGGTGTACATGAGGAGCTTGAATGTGATCCTTTTGACTTCTGGGAGCCAGTGGAGTTCTTGGAGGTGTTTGGAGATGTGGCTGCAGAGAGGGATGTTGAGGACCAGTCTGGCTGCTGTGTTTGAACGTTCTAAAGTTTTCTGAAGAGTTTCTGGGTGTCGCCAGTGTAGAGTGCATTGCCGTAGTCGAGTCTGCTGCTGATGAAGGCGTGATTGACTGTTTTTCTGGATTCGGTAGGATCCATCTGAATGTTGTTTGCAGCAGGCAGAGTGTGTGGAAGCATGGTGAGGTGACGGAGTTGATCTGATGGTTCATTGAGAGAGAGGAGTCTAGTGTGATGCCAAGTATTTGTGCGTGGTTTGTGTGGGTGGGTGGGGTTCCCAGTGTGAAGGGCCACCATGAGTCTTTCCTAGCTGAGGGTGAGTGTCCTAGGATGAGGACTGTGGTCCTGTCAAAATTCAGTTTGAGGCAGCAGCTCTTCATCCAGGTGGCAACAGCCTTCATTACTCTGTGGAAGTTGTTTCTGGCGGTTGTTGGTTCGTTGGTGAAGGAGAGGATCAGTTGGTTATCATCGGCATAGGGGACGATGTTGAGTCCGTAGTTCCTGATGAAGGTCACGACCTGGGCCATGTAGACATTGACGAGGGTGGAGCTCAGGGAGGAACCCTTGGGAACTCTGCAGCTGACCTCTGTGGGTTCAGAGAGGAACAGAGGTAGTCTGACTCACTGTGTTCGTCCAGTGAGGAAGGGGTGGATCCAGTCCAGGGCCATGTCACGGATGCTGGTGCCTTGGAGTCTCTTGTTTATGGTTTGGTGGCAGAGAGCGTCAAAGGCATCTGAGAGGTCTAGGAGGATGAGGGCAGTGGTTTCACCTCGGTCGAGGAGGGAGTGAATCTCGTCAGTGGCAGCGAGGAGAGCAATATTGTGCTCTGGTTGCTCCTGAAGCCAGATTGGGAGATGTCCAGGACGTGGTTCACTTCATTGAACTCAAAGAGTTGGGTGCTGATGGCCTACTCAATGAGAGGAGTAGGAAGATGGGTCTGAAGATCTTGAGGTCTGTCGGCAGATGGTTTCTGTAGGTGAGGGATGATCTTGGCGTGTTTCCAGTCTTCGGGGAAAATGGCGGTCTCATTAGAGCAGTTGATAGTGTGGCGGAGCACGGGCGATGGAGGTGGCTACTCTGTGGAAGATGTGGTACGGACATGGGCCAGAGGCAACTCTGGAGTAAATGGTCTTCAGTGTCTTGAGAGTGCTGTCAGTGGTGAGTGGGGTCCAGATGAGCAGGATCTGTTGGGGTTGGGGCGTGGTTGGGTGCAGTGGTGTCGGGCCTAAAGGGAGGATCTTGCGTGTCAAAGCTGTAATGGATAAGCCTGATCTTGTGGTGGAAGAAGGTGCCGAGTAGGAAGCAAGTAGTCTCGCTGTTGACGAACTCCTTGACCATGGTGAGGAGTGCTTTACTGTTGTGTGTATTAGCATTTATTCTGTCCTAGAGGCCTATTTTCTTAGTGGATTTGAGGGGAAGGTGGTGTGTGGTGATCGCGGCCTTGAAAACTGTGTGGGTTTCCAGGGGTTTGTTGTTCCTCCCTATCTTCTCTAGTCATCTGCAGGTGCGTCTACACATGTGGAGGGCAGGGCTGAACTAGATGACTTTCTTCAAGTTTTGCTTGCCAGGTGCCTTCTTGACAGGTGCCAGAGTGTTGGTGCAGTCTGAGATCCATTGGTGGAGGTTGTGTGCAGCAGTAAAGGCATCAGCATCTGTCGGCGGTTGGCTGTTCCTCGGTGACCTTGTTCCAGCTTTGGCCGGGGGGGGAGGCGGTGAGGGCAATGGTGTACGGCAAGTTTGGTGAAGGTAAAAGTGCATGCAGTGGTGGCCGGTCCAGAGCAGTTCGGTGGTTGGACTGTTGGTCATGTTTTCACTGGCGGGTAAGACTGGGTCGAGCATGTGTCCTGTTTCGTGGGTTGGAGCTGTGACTAGCTGCTTGCGTTCTATGTTGGCAAAGTTCTCCAGAAAGGAGGCGGTGTTCTGATCGTTGCGGTTGTTCAGTTAGAAGTTGAGGTCACCAAGTAGGATGTATTCGGTGGATGCGAAAGCCTGGGGGGGCAATGAACTAGAGGATGGCATCGTTAAAAAGGTAGTCTGGGCCAGGTGGTCTGTAGATGAGGGTGCCACAGAGGGTGGTGTTGGGGTTGGACTGCATCCGTAAGTGGAGGTGTTCCATGGAAGTCGTTGGGTCGTCCGAGTGGGTGGTCAGGCGGTGGGTGTTTTTGTGGGTGATGGCAATGCCTCCTCCTGGTAGGTTGGTACGGTTCTTGCCATCCACAACAGTGACAGTGCAAACATGACTGCAGTTCTACCATTTGTAGTCTGGCTGCTGCAGATTTAAACTGCAAATTCGACCCGTTAAAAAATATTCCTTTTTAAATATAAATAGGATGCCCTTAAGTAGGACTTACTCCCCATAATGGAGGGTGCATGGTTTTTACAAGTAGGACATGTAGAAATGAAATGTTACACATTTCCTCACAGTACAAAAGCACCTACAACTATTTTCACTATAGCAAGGCTGGCAATTTCACTGGCAAGCATTAGGGTGGAATATTACATTTAGAATGCTATCTCCGATGTTGTTCTTGGACTCTTCAAAATCTTTACTAAAAGATCAATTCACTGGTGAGGTCAGATCATTCATAAATATCATGAAAAAGGTACTTTTAGAAAGTTACCTTTTTCTTGGCCAAAACTTATGGAGGGCAATTTGGCTTGATGGTGGTGTGATGTATTCTTATAGGTTCTGTATCGATCCCCCTATTCCTGACCCTGTTCTGGTTAACAAGTTAACTAGCAGCCATCCCATGATGCAGAAACCGTTATCTGATTAAGCCACACTACGGCACAGGAACGTGTTATCTGATTAGCTCATAACGCTTGCCATCTAATTAGACAAGCGATATTCCTCCAGCCCCTGATAAGGCATACGGAGTTCTCAAAACAAATCAAACCTATGACAACCTGGGAAAAACCCTGCGGCCATTGTTTTGATTTCATCGAGAACTTCAGCAAAAGAATGTGCTAACGACCAAGTCGTATGACATCCTTATTGACGTATCTATGTCCATCCTTACGTCAATCTCGGCACCTTACAGGTATAAATATTACCGGTATTGCCTTAAGCAAACACACGCGGTGGTGACGAGATCGGAGCAGCCAGACTTGCCAAAGCCCAGAGCAGAGCAGACCCCGCTGGCGCAGCCCCGCCTTCCTGACGCGCTGAGAACGAGATGCTGCTTTCTCCTGCCGAGAAATCCAGCTCCGGCGCTTCCGGGTAGCCCTCGCAGGCAGCCTGGAATATCGAGACCAGAGACGAGAGATACCATCCCTCATTCATCCTAGATTCAAGGTACGGAACTGAATAACCCCTTGCAGAGAATTCTTGAGTCAGTCACTTGGCAAAACAAACTTAACTTAAACTGCTACTTTCTATTCCCGCCCACATATTAGGCTTAGGTCAGGTACACCGGGGTAGGCGTAGTTAGAAACACCAGTTGAGTACGATTAGTCAAATGTATATGTGTATGAATCTATTTTATCCATTTTAAACCACCTTATGGCTTAGAAACCATATAAATGTTTTACAGTATTATTTTATACTTCTGCTTTTATTGTATGCACTTTACTTAACCATAAGTATTGCGATAATATCGATCCATTTCTCTTGTATGAGAAAAGAGACTGATCAATAAATAACATCTTTTATTGAACACGCCCGTCTCTTCCTTTTCTCTACAATCTGGTGAGACTAAGAATGCACGTACTGACTGAGTAAAATAAGTTGTCTTTTGTTTTCACACGACTCTAGAGATACACTCTTGATTAGGGGAGAGCAAAGTTGTCATGTTCTATGGTTGTCAGAAACTAAATCCCTTCTTGTCTATCCAGGGAGGTTCAACTCCTCCTTGCCTATTCGAGAAAGTTTCTAGTGAACTCTGAGCTAGCTGGCAAACCCAAAACTTTAAGTCTAATATCGACAATAGAAGACCTAGTTAACGTCTGGTCTAGGCCTATACTATTGAAGGTATTATTCCAATGCGCAGAGCCTATTGGGATATTAGGAACTACACTACATGGCGCCCAAACGTTTGGAAAGGCGATAAAACTAACGCAAGACATTAGAGTAACTCAGTCGTGCTTTTTCACTCAGATCCCTTTTTTCCCATAATACTCCAAAGACGTCTGGAGTGGGTGAAAGGTCATATCCGCCAAACCTCGCAGGAGGAAACTCCTATGTATGGTTCTTGGTTTAGTCAACGTTGAAGGATACACTGTTCCAAAATATTGTGCATCTAATCTTTGTTTCCATAAGAAACCTGATCTGCAAACAAACAAAATAACCTTCCTGACAGTAGAATGTCAGACACTGAAGAAGAAAGAGAGATAGCTAGAGTAGCAGCTGAACTCGTAGCAGCTGATAATACTATGCAAGAAGCAGACCCGGATTTAATACTCATCCCGGTCAACATAAGAAAATCTATAACTTTAAAACTTATAGAAAATGGACTGACACCTAGAGGTGGCACAGTCATATTCGTAATAGAGGCACACGAATATCGGCAGACAGAGGTATTCTATTCATGGATAAACTTTCCAGCAGCAAACGCTGTAACAAAGCACTTCCACCATTACAAAACAGAGGAACCTCCTGAAGAATACACTCCTTTCGAGGAGGTGGAAGTACCACTTAAATTTCAAGAGCACCTGCTCTTGTTTAATGGCGCCCTAAAACACAACAATCACATCACCAGGCTCGGTCCATTAGGTAGACCAGGAGCAACGTGGCCGGTCCTAGCCGGATACACACCACATCCAGACATCGAAAGAATGTCTGCAGCAGATCTTCTAATACAACTAAAACAATAATAAAAGTACATAGACAATTAGTCCAATATGTAATGCGGACTTCAACAATCCAACCAGCAATTAAAATTCCACAGCTGACCCCTCATCAGGGGAACACAAATAAAATTACACCACAGAACATACAGTCCTGCCTAGGTAAAGTACCAGCTAAAAGGGAACAAATACCATTCTGGTTAGCACAAAAAATCACCCAAATAGAGGCGGTGTTTCCAGACACCACCCCTGTGGATAAACACAGGATTCTGACTATCTGTCTTCCAATGGGAATCGCACCACACGTGGAGGACTGTGACACTTGGGGTACAGTCTTTGCTTCCATCTACACAAAAACGCATGGTGTTCCATCCATCTCGGTAATACCAGATGTGCTAAAACAAATTCAAGACGAATACGGTCCAGAACCCGCTTTAACTCTTGGTATGAAATTACTGAAAGACTTCAAGCAGGTCTCGGCTATATTACTAGCCAATATAAAGGGAGAAGCAGCAAACGTGGCGATCCGCCAAAGTTTAAAAGAAACAGATATAGCAGACCAACCAGCTGAAATTGCCAGAATTATAGAAAAATCCTATGAGGAACTAGGTAGAGATAGTTTAGGTGGAATACCAGTAAAACCCCAACTGATTGAAAGTCCTGAAAAAATATTTATTAAAAATCATCTAAACAGTCAAAAGAAGAACTGGGATGGAAACAAACAATCCAATCCAAAAGAAAAGAGATTCCAGTCCAGAGGAAGGTCTCCTCGGCGGAGAGAAAGATCTCCGGACCAAGGACCCAAGTCTCCCCAAAGTGAGCCCTCTGTGAAAAAATACAACCTTAGAAATAGGGATAATATAAAGAAACCGGACAGATATCAAGATTTTGATACACGTCCCTCTCAATCTTTTCAGACTTCCTCGCAGAAATCGGAAAGAAGAGGACGATCGGAACCCAGGGAAGGGCACGTCAAGTCCAAAGACAAGGAACCTGCTCATCCAAATAAGAAATTACAATTTCCAAAAAAGAAGGTAGCCAGTATTAAAGTAGTTAACAATGCCGAGAATACTGAGGACACAACTGAAAAACGGAGAATGGGCTCAGACAATGCTAGACAGCGCAGCAGAAGTGAGCATAGCTCGCAAAGTCCTTATGAATCATCTGGAGACAGTGGACACGAATGAATATCTTCAAGTGGAAACTGCAGACACCAGAGTTAGCAAACCTCACAAAATATATGAAATAACTTTACATATAGAAGGGGATAAGACTAGAAAAATAAGGGGACTATTTTGGGATAATCTCTCCAAGGGCTATGACATCCTTCTAGCTGAAAAAGACTGGCCACCAGAGTTTGTCAGGGACTGCCCTCATGGCGAAGAAATAATTATGCCTGCCTTCTCAAATCATATCCCAATTCATAAAAAATACACACTTGCTAGAAAGTGGGCAGTAGCTCAAGCTCCTGCTTTATATAAAAATCACGTAGGATGGGATGAGGACTCTCCTCCTCACAAAATCCAGTTAAAATCACAACCTACTGCACAAAGACAGTACCCAATTAAGCAAGAAGCTAAAAAACAGGTAAAAGAAATCCTAGATCAATTAGAATACCAGGGGGTGATTGAAACTTGCACCTCACAAATGAACAACCCTTTGTTTCCTGTCTCCAAACCAGACAATTCATATCGTCTAGTTTTGGATTACAGACACCTTAACTCATGTTGCAAAACTTTTGCAGTGCAAAACTCGCATAGTGCAGCGCTAATGAATAACATAGTGCGCAAAAAATACAAAACAACATTAGACATCTCTAATGGATTCTTTTGTCAAAATATAGCACCAGAGAGCAGATATTTGTCCGCGTTCTCAATAAATGGCGCTCAAAAACAATTCCGTCGGTTACCCCAAGGGTTCAAGAACAGCCCAGGATTATTCTCAGCGAGAGTAACAGAGTTACTACAAACATATGATGACGAAGCATTATCGTATGTCGACGACATATACCTAACAGATGATGACTTGGATACTCACTTGAAGAGAGTGAACACCATAATACTTGGGTTCGCAGCAGAGGGTTACAAATTCAACTTTAAAAAATCTAGAATTGCCCATCTAACAGTCCTGTTCTTAGGATATGAATTATCAAGTGAAGGCAAAAGCCTGGCTGACAATTTCCTAGAGAAATGTGCCGTACTCCAAGCACCTAGAACACTAAAAAACCTACAGTCAATTCTAGGCTTCCTAAATTTCGGAAGAACATACATTGCAAATTACGCAGAAAGGGTCAAGCCCCTTTATGATCTAATAAAACCAGATTTTAAAAGAACAAATTGGACTCAAAAACACACAGAAATTCTGAGATCCTTACAAAGTGACATGTTAATAAAAACAAAATTAGAAACACGTGATAACACACGCAATCTTGTGATTCGAGTCATCCCAGGAAGATGCGGATTCACATACCTGACCTCTAACGAGGGAGAAAAGGTACCAATTGCATTCAAATCACACTTGTACACAGAAGCTGAAAAGAAATTCAGCATTAAAGAAAACATTGTTCATGCAGTTCAAACCGCAATAGCTAGAGAAAAAGATAAAGCTGACGGTAGACACATCACAGTCAGAACAGCAGAATCAGCCTTTGAGGCATTAACAACACCGTGTAATTTACCAACAACAGCATTGAATCCGGAATGGATACAATGGGTGAATTCAATTACAACGGACAAAGTAAAATACTACTTTGATCCAGAATTAAAAGAATTGAAAAATCTAGAATATGAAAGAACATTCCCTCTGCCAATCGACATTCTGCCCTTACGACAGTACGCTTGTGTAATCTATACAGATGGACATGCTCAACCCTCCGTTTGGGGAGAACAAGCATACAACCCCACATGTGAGATTACAAAAGAAGTGTGGCGCGGAGATAAACTAAGACCTCTATTAACAAAAACACACTCAGTAGAAACCAATTCAGAACAACAGACTGAAATAATAGCATTGAAAATGGCGCTAGATAATGCAGATCGCGAATTCCCGACACTTATAGTGTCCGATTCGTATTACTGCGTCAAATCATATAACAGCGATTTGCAGAAATGGATTCAAAACGGTTACAAAGATGACACAGGTGCAACAATAAAGCAAAAACTGCTTTGGGAACAAATAGTTCTTTTACAGAAAGAACTACCAAAGACTCACGTGACACACTCACTGAGTCATCAGCGTGATGGCGTTCACGTTGCAGGGAAATCATTGGCTAAGACAGCCACAGCGGTAGCAACTAAATCGGCTTCCGTAGCTAGAAAAAAGCGTACAATGAAATACATTGACGGTGAAACAGTGCTGGCGGTAAAAACGTCATCAAAAGGCGACTGCTCAGCGCTACCGATCAACTATCCACTCAATTATACATACATAATCGATGCAAACTCCGTCCCTTTTGCTCGAATCCCTGGAGTGGGGGATAGAGTAATTCCAAACATGGACAGGAGAACTTTGTTAATTGCAGACGCACATATGGGCGAGGGTCTCAGACACCTCAAACTAAAAGATTCTCTAGAAGAACTACAATCAGTGTACTGGTGGCCAGGCATGAGCCTGCAGCATCACATTTTTGTAAAAAAATGCCCGGACTGCAACAGAGATCGCAGTGGCGAGAGAAACGGTATACTACCGTGGCGTTTCACTCCAGAAAGGATCAGCAGTAAAAAGCAAAGCGTCCGATTAACATATACAGGCTAGTTTCCACTTATAATGTAGATCCCCAGCACTCGGCTGACGTCTGGACTGTTATACAAAGATTTGCGAGTCTAAATGGCATATACGCTAGGAGCATGCTACGTTTGACCAATGTTTTCACTTTAGCCCTCAAGCTTGTGGGGAAGCACGGCCAAATGAGCATAGCGATGCGGGATTCTTCTCACTTCCTTCCTGAGGGATACGGGATGGTGTAAAGAAAAAACCAAGGCATAAAGCTATCTATAACAGAAATGATATTAGGTTCGGGAGCTGGGTGGGTCAAACATCTAATAAGTGTCCAACGTAGTCTAAATAACCTGCCAAGAAATTCTCTGAGGGGATTCAGTCCGTACGAATTATTGTTTGGAACTAGGATGTTAGTCTTAGATCTTGACAGTCAGACTTCAGTGGTAAAGGAAAAAAGCTTTGATATCAAAGATCGTTTGGCTATTTTGCAGGACTTAAACAAAACAAGAAAAGACCTGAGCAACATAAAGTTGAAACAGCAGCCAACAACCACTGAAGAACCACCACCTGTCCCAGCAAGACCTGTCTGGATTCCAAAAGTCGGGGATCTAGTCAGAGAAAAGATCGCGGTAAAGAAGGAATTTGGGCCTTCTTACAGAAAAGCAGTTCCTGTCTTGTCTATCAACGGGACAAGATCAGTTGTACTACCGCCGCTTGCTAGTAAAAAGGAGAACCGAGTTGTATCCATCGACCTGGTAAAACCACAATCATGTGGCCGATAACAAACAGTAGGCCAAGTGGACTCCCGATAAGTAGTAGAACACCAAGATTTGCTACCAATACAGAGGTCCAAACTAAGAGGCTAATCACATTCGAAACGCCTACAGAAGAACAACAAGGACTATGCAACAATGCATTGGAACTTAAACCTCTGAAAACCCAAATAAAAACATTTAGTAGAGACACACCAACCTACAATGAAGTAACAAACGAATATGCAAGAAACAGTAATCCTGAAGCAATTGGAACAATTGACAGAACTGCATCCGGCTACTTCATAAACTTCGATGATTCCTCTGAAGACCTAAGTGAATCAAAAACACAGCCATCAACAAAAACCTTTAAAGATAAAGCTAAAGAACTTTTGAAACAGCTGAAAGAAACATATCTGATTTCTCCATGGATTGAATTTTGGGTGGGCTTTGGTGCATTTATCCTCATACTTTGGCTCATCATGGTACTAACTTTGGGACGCTTCATTGAGGGAAAATATGCTAAAATGGACACAGCAAGTCAGAAAATCAACTTGATCCTCAAGCCACACACATCTTCACACGTCGAGAAAAGAGAACTTTCTTCAGTCAACTTCACAGCCAATCCTATACCGGGTGGGGTAGCATGGGACAATACTGACTACGAAATTTATGGTCCGGTTGAGATCCTGAAATATCCACACCAAATTAAGATCTCGTTGAGTGACTTTGTAAAAACAAGCTCATTTGCTGATGATTGGGACTTTGAAAGTATAAATAATATGATGTCTGACTTAGTGATGTCTGCTAAATTTACGAAACATGATTATTTGCAGGGTTCGACTAATTATGATAGTATGTACTGTTACAACCACTATGGTAACCATTTTCTACATAAATCTGCACAACCTAGAAATGTTTTAAATTATAATCAATGGGAACATTGTGCAACCCCTCCAAAAGGAAGCTCAAGAACCTTTTACGACAAATATTCATACTTTTCATGGTTCAACACAAGTAATGCTGAAACATTTTATTTCAAATTGTCAAATAAGACAGGGACAAAGACCATGCTAACAAACACGAAATTGATATATTCAGACTCATTTTTTGAACAAATGAATACTTTTGGTTTTGATTATTGGGACAAAAATTTTGAAGTTAAAAGTGTTTGGGGTACAAAAGAATGGCAAGTACAAGGTATAGAATCATTGTTTAGAGCCTGCATGATCCCAGAACAAAATATATTTTTAAATGACACTGTTCAACAAACCACCTGTCTTGGCTTAGCCAAAATCAAAGACTTAAATAAACCGTCTATTCCAAAGCCAACAATGGACAGCAATAGCTCTACAGATGAAGAGATAGACGTAAACTATATATTAAACCAAAACAGAACACATCCTGATTGGAAACAGTGGTTGATCTGGCCCACAGATACTAATAACTGTCAAGACAGATTCCTGAACAAAAAACAGGGGTTCAAATTGACCAGGCCAGACCCTAGATATTCCCAAAGACAACACCCAGGGATAATAACCACCTACAGTGTGGGCAAATTATGCCTTCAATGGCTACAAACTTCCACACTGACAGAAATTAAGCAACACCTAACTTTACTTACTGATGGTGCTGACTTGCGTGATTTCATTATGGGACCGCGCAAACAGCGTCAAAAACGCTTCATAGCAGCCTCTGTATATGCAGCTTACAATGAGGCCTGGAAGGTAACTCAAATTGAGACAGCAGAAAGTGTACGGGAAATTGACCGTATTCATTTGGAAAAATCACTTTCTGTAGTGGACAATGGGTTAATGACTCTGTCCTCCAGAATTTTTTCTTTGGACAGCATTGTGTCTTCAGCAATCGACATAATATCGCAAGACTTACTGTTGTTACAACACGGTCAGTCTCAATTGCGTTCTATTGTACAGCTTGGCTGGACGTTACAAAATCTGCGTTCAGGCTATGTGCCTTGGCGTTTAATCAACACAACGTCACTATTCAATATCTTTAACCTTACTGATAAACAAATCAGTATGGCTTAAAAGGGTGCTGATTATACAATCCTGAGCATTGAGAAACTCGAGAGATTACCAGTGACAATGTCAGAACGACCTGTCAGTGAATGGATAATACATGGGATAATTAATATTCCAATATCAACCTTCAGGTTTCAATACTGCCAAAAATATATACAGGCTGGCATGTACGAAAAATTGGGAAAAGGGTACATTAAGACAACATGGAACTTGCCCTATTCACATGCATGTGTCAGTAATAAAGGACAGAAAGTGTTTCTTAGTGGCAATAATTGTGCGATGTCACTAGGCGGTACACTTCTGTGTAATGGAATTAGTTTGCATGGAGACTGTGAAGGGAACTCAAATAACCTTTCATGTCACCAGCTAGGCGCACCTGCAACAGAGATAGAACCATTCCTTAAAAGACTCTATAACGGGAGTTACATTCTAATTGTGGATCGCAGATGTTGTAGTCTTATGCCCGGGACTCCTTATCTCGTAACTACGACTGCGAAGGTCATGTGCTGTGGACACTCATTGTTCCCCAGCTCCTTTCCAGACAGGGAGGCAAGGGCATGGCCTAACTTGAAAATTACTTCTATTCGAATAGATACTTTAAGCAGAATGAAAACAGTGCTTCTTCAGACGCCGACCAGACTCACGTCATCAAAAGAAACGTATGATCTCCTAGTCGCAAGGACGACTGCAGAGATTCACTCATTGTTATCAACTAATTCCCCCATACATTTCGCAGAAATCCTGAATGAAATCTTAAATATTTCTGATACCAGTGGAGTCTCAAAAGTATTTAAGACAGTATTTTCAATGGCATTAACACCATTCAAAGCCATACTGGGTATTTTTCCAGACTTCGTCCATTCGATTTTTGGCGGACTTCCCCTCATTTTAGGACTAATTGCAGGAATCCTATTCTTGGTCCTTATATTTCGTTATGGCAAACCGTGTCACAGACAAAACACCTGCGACAAGGGAAGAAACAATCCGAGCCATTGGATACCGGGACCGGATATCAAAAATCCTGGGACTATCCCGGCTTAGAGACCTGAACATGACTTGGTTTCTTTCATTTCGACCAATGTGGCATCGATGTGTTTTACCTGTATTAAGGTGCTTGCTGTGCGGAGAAGAATGCGTGTTGGACACCTGTCTGACGCTACAATCGGATGCGCCTATGGATGCAGAAACATTGTTGGGTCCGATAAAGGCTCATGCTTTGTGCTGCCCTCAACGGCTGCCAATCCTGATGACGGCATTCGTGGAAACTTCACCACTACGATTAAGGGGTAGTGGAGTTCAAGATGAAAGCAGCATCGATCAGGTACGACCTTCTGTCAGCAATACTAATCAAAACGTCAATGGAGACAATCATGCGCACGAATGCATGGTTACACCTTTTTCCGAGTTAGTGGAACTCTCCCAGGAAGCTGTTGACAGCTTTTTCGACAGTCTAAATGATATGATGTTCTCACCAGAACAGAAATAGAGACTTTTAAGCAAGCTAGCACACGGCGTTCCCAACACCCTGAATTTGGCCTTCAACTTAATAGCAAAATAACATGAACAATTTTCCCTCCAGTTCACGGACAGCGATTTTTTTCAGCAGCCCCAAAATATTTTTACGAATTTTCGGGACACTTATCTTCTGCTTAAAGTAAGAACTATTCTTAGAGAACTAAAATTTATATTTTTAGAAACTTTATAGACATTAGCTGCCCGCTGGTATGTTCATAATTATTGTTATTCTGTGATGAAATGGTCTCGAACCTTTTTCTTCTGTATTAAGAGTCATTTCATGTGTAAATTCTCATATACCAATTAGCAATAATGTATACATATGCGTGATTACTTTAGCATTATTCTACAGCTTGAGTGCATATAGTACATGTGAATATTTTTCCGTATATTACATTATTCGAAATGCATTATATGTATTTTGGGGTGGTAAGGTATACACGATACTCTACAGTATGTTTTACTATGCCTAGATTCGTAAACATGGCCATAGTTAGCGTGGAGTGGGTGTGATGTATTCTTATAGGTTCTGTATCGATCCCCCTATTCCTGACCCTGTTCTGGTTAACAAGTTAACTAGCAGCCATCCCATGATGCAGAAACCGTTATCTGATTAAGCCACACTACGGCACAGGAACGTGTTATCTGATTAGGTCATAACGCTTGCCATCTAATTAGACAAGCGATATTCCTCCAGCCCCTGATAAGGCATACGGAGTTCTCAAAACAAATCAAACCTATGACAACCTGGGAAAAACCCTGCGGCCATTGTTTTGATTTCATCGAGAACTTCAGCAAAAGAATGTGCTAACGACCAAGTCGTATGACATCCTTATTGACGTATCTATGTCCATCCTTACGTCAATCTCGGCACCTTACAGGTATAAATATTACCGGTATTGCCTTAAGCAAACACACGCGGTGGTGACGAGATCGGAGCAGCCAGACTTGCCGAAGCCCAGAGCAGAGCAGACCCCGCTGGCGCAGCCCCGCCTTCATGACGCGCTGAGAACGAGACGCTGCTTTCTCCTGCCGAGAAATCCAGCTCCGGCGCTTCCGGGTAGCCCTCGCAGGCAGCCTGGAATATCGAGACCAGAGACGAGAGATACCATCCCTCATTCATCCTAGATTCAAGGTACGGAACTGAATAACCCCTTGCAGAGAATTCTTGAGTCAGTCACTTGGCAAAACAAACTTAACTTAAACAGCTACTTTCTATTCCCGCCCACGTATTAGGCTTAGGTCAGGTACACCGGGGTAGGCGTAGTTAGAAACACCAGTTGAGTACGATTAGTCAAATGTATATGTGTATGTATCTATTTTATCCATTTTAAACCACCTTATGGCTTAGAAACCATATAAATGTTTTTACAGTATTATTTTATACTTCTGCTTTTATTGTATGCACTTTACTTAACCATAAGTATTGCGATAATATCGATCCATTTCTCTTGTATGAGAAAAGAGACTTATCAATAAATAACATCTTTTATTGAACACGCCCGTCTCTTCCTTTTCTCTACAATCTGGTGAGACTAAGAATGCACGTACTGACTGAGTAAAATAAGTTGTCTTTTGTTTTCACACGACTCTAGAGATACACTCTTGATTAGGGGAGAGCAAAGTTGTCATGTTCTATGGTTGTCAGAAACTAAATCCCTTCTTGTCTATCCAGGGAGGTTCAACTCCTCCTTGCCTATTCGAGAAAGTTTCTAGTGAACTCTGAGCTAGCTGGCAAACCCAAAACTTTAAGTCTAATATCGACAATAGAAGACCTAGTTAACGTCTGGTCTAGGCCTATACTATTGAAGGTATTATTCCAATGCGCAGAGCCTATTGGGATAATAGGAACTACACTACAGTGGGGAGGTGTTTCTCTTCCTCTGGTCAGATGAACATTTGGGCTGTGCCTAGGAAGTTGATTACATTTAAAGTGGCCTACCCTTCCCCAGGCAAATGTTAGCTGACAACTGGGCAGGGCCCTTCTTTGTTACACCAGCCAGGCAGGCACCAATCACAGTGGGAGAAGAGCTGCACCCAGAACTGGTTCAGACTAACAACAGAGGATGGGTTGTTCCTTTCCCTGACTACACCTCTGGGGCTGTCACCCGGGCTCTGCACAGGAGAAAAACAGTTTTGCAGGGTACACAGGAATTGTTGCAAAAGTGGGTAGAGTTACCCCTGGGAACTTTTACCATTTTGCTTATGGAGGGGTCAGGAGTCACGCAAAGGCTGGTGCCAACCATAAATGTGGTACTCACAGTACCGTTCTCAAAGCGCTACTGGAACTGTGGAAGATCAGAAGAGGACTGAACCTGCTGTCTGAGACATGAGAAGAACCTAAAAGACTGGACCTACTCTTTTTCGTGTACCCAGGACAAAGATGTGGACTCCAAGGGCCATAGGGCTGACCTTCTTTTCTACTACATTAACACAACAAGCTACAAGAGGCTTTTCCTGCAAATGCCCCGAGGATGAGTTCAAACTGGACATATCCTGGACCCTGCTGGTGGCTTCTTCCGGAGTGAGCTTTGACCCACATGTGCTGTTCCTGAGGTATTAGAACCCTAGGCTATGTCAAAGTGTACTCCTACTATTCTGAGAAACATGGGATTTTGAAACTGTTTGCCTCCAAAGACCCCCAGAGGACTGGGACAAACCAGCCAACCCGATCTGACAAAGGTACGTTGGTCTGGATTGAAGAATCTGGTTCTTCACAGTCTGAGATTTTCAGCAGCAGATAATGTGATGCAGCAGAACCTTGTGGAGAATGTATCCACCTATTATAAGTGAAAGCTGTTGCAGCTGTGCTTCTGGCACATCTAATCCTTGGATATTTTATTACCCTGCAATCCAAAACTAAGTTTAACAGAATGCAGACTTTGAAAATATAAAATGGAGTCACTGATGTGCATAGTCTGCACTTACCCTGAGCTATTTGATGAACGTAGGCAACAATAGTTATGGACTTTTTCTTTAATTACACATTATAGACACCTGTTGTCACGCAGTAGACTTCTGTCTTACTTTTGTCCACCTCCAGCTTCTGACCAAGTCTATAAAATATATGTCAGGTGTGGTAGAGCTTTTAAATAATGAAATTCAGCAAACATCATTCCCTCTGACAGGCAAGCACAACTTTAAATATAAAAGCACCAGGCACTTCCTGAAGATACCGCCCAGTCACACTTTTAATCTTTTCTAAGGTGTATTGGCAGCCCTGCCACTCCAATAACTTTCAGATTGTGCTAAACTTGTAAAATGTACAATGCGCTCTGTTATTTAGTTTGATCTACATGTAAACCCACAGACTGAAATTATTTACAAACAATCTCCCTTGAGTTGCTCATTTTATTGTGTTGCAAAATGTACCTAATTGTAATTGTATTCTTTTGTTATCGATCGAACCTCTGATTTTAATTAGGTGAAATACATTTTGATTTCAAGGTATCTATAATCATGGAGCCATGCCAATATACAACTTCCAACCTTTTCCTGATGAAGAAATCCAAGTTCCAGTATTTAGATTACATCCGAATGTGGAAATCTTCAATGGGTTAAGGTGCCAAAAGAATCTGGTAGGCAAGTTACCTTCTCTGTGTGCAACGTTCAAATATCTCCTGCTGGGAGACTTCCCACAAAGAGTCAATAGTTTCACTGAGTGCATGTCCAGTGGATATTGAACGAGGTGAAACCATCCTCAGTGACAGCCTGCTGCCTTGCCCTTCTGAGGATATTTGACTCTGCCATTTCAAAAACCAAGTCTGAAGGTAAAACTTCCAACCAGGTTGAATCTGATTTCAGCAGCCAACACATGCTCATTTGTTGTTGTCACAAATTGCACCTAGGTCCTGGTCTATCACAACCAGCTGACAGTGGTTTTGCTTAACGCTTTTTGGCAATATTTTGAACCTCAAACTGAACCGTAAACTTAAAAAATTCATATATCCGGTTCTCCTTATTGGATTTTTGTCATTTTAGTGTTATTTTATTTATTAAAATTTTTGGTACTGAGTAAATACTTTATACATTGCCTCTAAATTAAGCCAGTCTGCTTTGTGCCATACCATAGCTACCAGGGGGTTGGGTTCAGGTTAGTTTAGTGACTTTAGTGACTCACTCTAAAAAGGATTGTATTTTGTGCTTAAGGTGGGTTGTAGGAAGTTGGAGAATTAGTTGAGGGAGAGTTGATAATCAACCTCAAATAATAATCACAATTCTTTTTGGGGTGCACCACAAAACTCACTAAATAAACCTGTGCTTAATCCTCTGGTACCTTGGCACAAAGTAGTCATGCTTAACTTAGCGTTAGAGTTATATTTAATAAATAAAATGTCATCAAAACAACAAAAATCCAGTTAGTAGAACCAGAGATATGAATGTGTATATTTTGGATTAAAAATGGCCCCAAAAAGGACAACCATAGTTATCTAGCTTCTCTAGGTGGGTCAAATTAAAACTTAATGCTGTCAGCAATGGAGTGCGGGTCAGATACTGGTTACTAAAATAGTAAAATAAAATCGGACTTGAACATTAGGTCCAATTTTCAATTACTATTACTATTCAAATGAGTCCTTGAATAATTTTTCTAGCTGCTCCTAAACTGTAACAAAGCATTATAACTTGAACCCCTGGGGAGTTCTCTTAGCACGACCAACTCATCCCGTTGTTCATCAGCTGGGGAGAGGACCACTGGGAGAATAGGCAGGCTCAAAGACAAGGCACCCCAGTTATCATGTGGGGTAATGGGGAGACCGGTGGGCACTCCCCCCTGTCAATTTGGGTGGGGTTGTTGGGGACAGGGTGGGTCACAGGCAGTAAAAATGAGCCGGTATATTGCCAAGGTTTTTTTTATAGTTCAGCCTAGATGATACAATAAAAGTGGGTGACAGGTATTAGGCCAAAATATTAGAATCACTATTAGCGTTTCTCATGACACAAGAAGTTAAGATAATTTCATGCAACTCGAATAGGCTCTTAAATAAGTCAAAGAAACACGCCATGCTGAGCTGATTGTCAGCATTCAAGCCAGACGTGATTTTCCTTCAAAGACTTCCAGTGCGCCACTTGTGGAGCTCTGGATCACCCACAACCACACAATAGATGATCTAAAGTGGTATGGGATTGAAGTCATACAACATAGCTTAAGAGGAGGCAATAATATTGTGAAAAGGAAATAACGAGAACAGTTTTATATGTCTCATTTCAATACATACAGAACTGGCCTTAATAATAAAGAAGAGTGGGAAAGATTAATTATTTAATAAGTGGAACACTACGTCATAGTAAACATGTGGAGAACTATGTAGAAGCGAAAAATACTTATTAGTAATTAATCGTCAGGGACAGTGGATGTGTATATATATATGAAAAATAAATTAGGACATATAAAAGGATGACATATTTGTATTTCTAGATACTTCCATGTTAACATTGTTATTATAGAAATTGTGTAAAGTTGCACCTAGAATGCTGATTTTTATGCCAGAAGAGAATTAATTCTGTACTTATCTGCTCATTATTGTACAAGATTTATATTATGATTATGAAACGAAACTGTTTACAACAAAACTATATTGATGGTTTGTATTTTCTCTAGCAATTACAAGTGATGTACTTGATAACTATTATGTTAACACAGGAGATATGTAGTAAGATTACAAACTATTACAATTAAAACGTAATGCCTGGCAAGTTAATAGTGAAAGTCCAGAAAATTGAGTCAATTATAAGATGGCCGCTCTCAAAACCATTCTGAAGATAACCAACACCATTCTTAAATACGGACACGAAGATCTAAGGAGGAATACAGAGTGGGTGTTAAAAAGATCGATCAAACACACTCCAAGATGGCCGCCAAAGAATAGGACTGTAGGCTAAAAACACCGCTATGGAAAATGCAATGGGCGGCCGATCGCGTATATTTATTATCCTGTAAATTGCGCCAAATGTTAAACGGCAAAATCAATATCTCTAGCACTTAATAGATTAAGATCGTAAATAGATTTAATCTTTTTAGTTCCGGGTCGACATAGTAAATGAGAGGATAAATAAGGTTCCGTCCCGGAAGTAGTTCTTTCCAAATGATTTCCGGAACGATATGCTTGGAGCGGGGAAGTCAAACTGAAACTCACAGGTACGATCTCAAGCAAGTGTTAAAACGAATTTAGAAAGTAAATTGTAGGCTCTAGACTATCGTAATTTGGGATAGTGTACAGGTATACAGATATTTTGATCCCACACTAACGTTCGCTAACTTGGTTAAATAATTAGCGTTTAGAAATTACAACGTTAGACACGGGGAAGAACCATCAGCTAGTAGCAACCGAATAACATAACGGTTATTGTGTGGTCAATGCTTCACTGAGTAAATCGCGCTTTACCTAATAGTGGCGAGTAATACTAATAATAAAACAACTTAGAGTTTTTTTATGCCGTATTGAACGCGTAATATCATGCAATAAACGAACAAGCGATAATATATCGCGTGCTATGTGTAATACAGAGTAATTGAAGACCGCATAGTAAAACGTCTTGCACATAATGAGCACAGGGATTGAGAATAGTAGTTGTGCATGGTAATAAGATTGTCAGTAATTAACATAGAAATCTAATAACCGTTCGTATTTGAATCATAGATCCGACAAACTTACCTCAATTGAAGAGGACTGCCATACAACATCATACGGATAATTGAGAAATGTATAACGTGTATGAGCTATACTAGGATCTAGGGGAAAGTGTGTAAAAAACATGAAATATGTTTTTACTGCTAGATAGACTCTAACAATAAAACAACCCCTCTAGAATGGTTTATTCCTTCATTTTTTTTTCAACAGACTTATGATAAACTGAGAGTGCGCTTCCATCTGTAAATTAATTAATAATAGTGCGGCTCCAAGCATACAGTGGTGATTTATACCCTACAGACATTTTAATAACAAGGTAAATATCTGTGCAAAAAAATCCATAATATAATTATCATAGCCCTTTGAGTGGTTTAATCTATAATGAATACCTACTTATCTTTAAAGGCCTCGACTCAATAATAAACCAGAGGATATACCAAATATTGATGAAACTCTCAAATTGAAGAATCAGACCCAACAATTATTTTATCAGGTAATAATGTCTTGATTTATAGGCATAAATTTGAGTAAGCACAACTCTCCATTGAAAGGGAATAACTAAGAGATCCAAGGGGCATCTACCCTTTACAGTGGAAGAGTTTGACACGAATGTGGTATAAATAATCCTCTTATTTTTGACTGATAAGGAGATCATATAATGAGTCCTGTATAGAGGGTGGTAAAGATACAGTCAGATCCACCAATATCTCAACAAAGTGGCATTCACCCTTTAAAGTGTAAAGTTTGATACGAATGTGGTATAAAAATACCCCCTTTTTTCTCGACTGATGAGGATGTCATGAGTCTTGTTTAGAGGGTGGTAAAGATATAGTCAGACCCACCAGTATTTCAATGTTGTACAGACTGTAAATAGGATCCACAGAGCATATTAGGTATCTAAAAATGTTATTTTTATCTTTTGGTCTAGATTTTAAAATGTTTTCGTCCTGATGAAGGTGGAATAAGATAAACTGTACACCGAAACGCTGCGGCGACTGTTTTTTAATGAACTGATGTTTTTAAATGATCACTGAAATGGAATTATATTAGATTGTAACCCAATGGGAGGCCTTTTTTTGATAAAAAAATAAAAAAAGTTTTATATTTTAATCTAGGTGGGACTTGTATTGCTCTGTGAGATTGACAACATTGTTAGTAATATAGCATATAGTGCGAGAGAGTGGTAGCACTTTAAGTAAAAGAGGTGTATTTAAAGTCGCCTCATGATAGGGTCTTCAGTTCTTGTGGTCAGTGCACTGCAACCCATGGACTGTTACTTATTGAGTTTTGTGCTGTGGAGAGGTTGCGCAGCAATGTCACCTCAGGCAGTGTGGGAGACCTGGGATGATGATGAGGAAGATGATGCAGGTGTAACACACCCCACTGCAGCTGCAGCAGGTATATCCCGAAGGGACACAATACACGACATTTTCTTCACATGAGCGTGCTCAGCTCTAGTGCCCCAACCTCAGTGCATTGCAACTCACGGACACTTCAGTTTGCATATTGGATGACCTCTGTACTTGCTCCGGCTACCTCCATGTTACTCAGCAGTTGACTCTGTTATGCTGGTGTTTTCAGTTTCCGTTTTAATGGTGTTCACTGCTCAAGTTCTTGCCAGCACCAACCACTCTGTGCTGGCTGGCTTACACTCACCCCACACACATCCAGCACAGGCGTCACTATACATGTGGCCCTGCCAATAAAGGGACCGGGTGCCCGTGCCCGTAGCCAGTTCCACATACTATCTGTGTGTGTCCCTGTGGTCATGTTGTATGCATGAGGGCCCTGGGCCCTACAACATTACATTGTGTTGTGTACAGCGGACGAAAACATGTCACCACAGGCAGCGTGTTGGGAAGTAAGGAAGCGGGTGTTCGTCTTACCTCTGTATTTCTTCTCATGTGCTTGCTATGCGTGCTTGATTGGGCAGGCGCTTGGGGTCGGGCGGGGTTTCACGAGCATAAAGCGGGTTCTCTGCATTTGACCAGCGCTTGGTTTCTTTCCCGGGAAGGTTAATGCTGGGTTTTTCCGGATCTTCCTGTTGTCCTGATGTTTGTCTGACTTCCGGTAGAGTGATTCCAGAGCACAGAATGCCGGAGCTGGACAGAGAAGACTATGCTGGATTCCCTGATTGAGTGGGGCATTTCGGATTTGTTTCTCCTTAGGACAGCAAAGTCCTTGAGGTCGTTTTTATTGGACCAGTGCCCTTTTCTTTTTTGCCTTTTCGCTGCTGTCACAATGGGATCATTTGTGAAGTGGTGGTAATGGAAAGAAACACGGCTGTGTTTATTGTGTAAACCCCCTCCCTTTCATTCCCCCATGTTCTTTCCTGGATCTGCTTTTTTCCTTGATTTGGAGACTCTAGTGCCCAGTGATACTTTGAAGTGGTTACATACCTATTAGGGGTGCACACATTTAGGATTCTGGATAAGGGTTTTTCCCTTCCGTGTTTTTTTTTCCCCGTCTCCAGTGCTAATAATATTGTATGGATTGATAAGAAGGTGTTTTTTAGTTCGTGATTAACATTCATGTTTTGTGGACAAAGACATTGTCATGCCTCTGGATTGTTTGTATACTTGGATACACAAGAGTGAGGTGAAGACTTCAAGTAGAGACAATACTTTTAAAACTCAGAAGAGGTTTTTGGAGCCTGAGTAGGGGGTATGAAGGTTTACTTGTTACCCAACTTGCTATACCTGATTGAGTACGTATGTGTATGGACATGTGGTCGTCTAATCTCTCTTCTGTTGCCATTTTAAGTAGTCCTGGGGTAGTGAGAAGTGTTGCACCACGAGGACTGGTCTGACCAACACCTGGTCCTTTGTTTTGTTTTCCCACCTTCTTCTGTGGTTCTCATTTTGCCACCGCGGGTATATCTGATAGGCGGTGGCGGCGGGACCTGCAGAAGAGGAGTGGGACTAATCTCCGCTCCCGCAGTATTGGGTGGTTGTTTAGCGGGAGCAGGACAAAGCGGGTTGGGCTTGGACATATAGCCTTGTCATAACCCACTCAATACATAAGAGGACTGGACTGGGCCGTCATAAGCAGAGCCAACGTGGTTGTTTGACTGATAATTGTGTGTCTATGAGCGTGGTTCTGTATTGGAAATGTGCATATGCATGTGTCTCTGTGGCAGTGTGGGTCTCCGTTGTAGGGTGTAGGTGGTCCCTGAAAGGTATTAGACATCCACGTCTAGTTCATCTCCCATGGGTTCAGACACCATCCGCACCTGTTCAGCCACCTCCTTTTGGCATTCATACACCTGGCATTGGAATGTCATGTGTGGCTCGGTGAAGTGTTGTGAGCCAGCCATGCTTGTGGGTGCTTCCTTCTGTGTGCTGGCTTCTCCTCTATGTAGCTTGGCTGCCCTGGTGGTGGGTTGCCTGGGATGTCCATGAGCTGTTGTAGGGCGTCGGTGTCGAAGGTGTGGTGGTCCGCTCTGGCATCACTGATGAGTAGTCTGGTCTGCTCTGCTGGAGGTGTTGGTTTGTCTCTCTGCAATGTGAAGGGGAGATGCATGTTGACATTGTGTTGACATGTATGTTGGCGCATTGTTCTTGTTTACATGCAGACTGTATGGCAATGTACATTGTGACTTTGTGAGGTGCTGGATTTTGATGGTGTACAGTGGATATTTGGACTATATGATGGATGTGTGGTTGTACGCGTACATTCCCATCTCACAGTTTCCTGCTCTGTTAGATGTAGTTGGCCTGTTTCTGCGCATGTACGGAGCCAGTTGTGTCCTCTGTTCTGCAGCGTGGGGGTTGCACATTGTACCACATTGTCGTCAATGTGGATGTGCTGTTCTTGCTATGTGTGTATGCTGCAGTGTGCCACGGGGATCAGGGTCATGATTCCGGGTCATTGTGGGTGTGCAGTGTGCTACACATCGTTGTGCATGTGTGGCATTGTGCCCATCTCCCCCGTCCCCCAGTGCCTAGTCCTTACTCGCCCTGTTGATGTTGTGTCAGGTCCTCTCGAGCTGTGTCCGGACTCCCAGCTCCTTGCACTGTCTCCACACTGATGCGTGGCATTGCAGGCCTGTCGCTGGTTTTCGCTGGTTTTTGTATCGTGATTGGCCTCACAGTGACTTTTTTTGCATTAGGGTTCGCGTTTTTGCGGCTTTGCATTGACTCACTTTATCACCGACATTTGACGTGTTGTCGGGGGCCTATCGCATGGTGCCTCCGTGTTGTGAATACTTAGTTAACACAGCTTTATTTTCCCGCAATAGACTGCGATGGTGTAAGTTGCGTTAAGTTACTTTTATGATGGTTATCACAAATTCTTGAGAATATCCCCCTGAATATTCTGTTGTCGGCAGATATTTAGCCTACATGTCGCAGCTTATTCAGCTATGAGCCCAGAGACGCATGCAAGTGACACACATTTTTATACAAAGGTAGATTATTGGGAATGGGGAAGTGGTATCGGGCTCTGTGCAAGAACACCAAGGGGCATATTTACAACCCCTTTTAGTGACGTTCCTGTGGCAATATGTGCTTTGCCTTACTTACAAGGCAGCGTTTAGCCACTTCACTGCCTTGTAAATAAGGCCTCCTTTCACGCTATAATTAGCGTGAAAGGGGCAGGAAATGGGTGTGCCACTGCAAGACCCATTGATTTTGAAGCTGCCTTCTATTTACAGAGCAGGGTTTATAGAAGGCAGCACCAAAATGAAGCTCAGGGAAATCCTGGTCTTCAACATGCGAAAAAAGGAGAAATGCTTTATTTTTCTGCAGGAAGGGACACCTTCCTGCACATAAACAATCCTTCCCCTCAACGCAGGCACCGGGCCGGACTGGCCAAAGCGGGCACCGGGCATTTCCCCAGTGGGTCGCCAGGGCGTGGGCCGGTTTTGGCCACCTGGGGGCCTTTTTTGTTACTGGGGCCTGCAATATCGGCCCTGTGTAACAAAATTGCCCGAAACCGGCCCTAGGAAACAGCTCAGCTGCAACCCCCTTCCCACCTCCGGGGGTCGGCTGAGCAGCTTGCCAGGATTGATTTGGTTCCCAGTCAGGCCCTGGCAGGCACCTTTGCACTATTGTGCAAGGGTGACTGCATTGGCGTTAGGTAGCTAATTTTAGCGTCAGCACAGGGGGAAACCCAGGGCTGCACCATATTCTAGTAAGCATGGTGCAGCCCTGCGTTTCTAAAGTGACAAAGTGTGTCATTAGCCTTCTTGGCTTAACAACACGCTTCGCCACATGCTTGTAAATATGCCCCCAAGTCTCTTTTGGTAAACGATATTCTGGTGAAAATTCTCCATACTTCTGGCTGTACCATCACTAAGGGCGTATGGACTTATGTCGCAGACCTGGGCTATAAAGACAGAAGTGAAAGGGCCAGTCGCCATGGGAGGTTACAAATGCTGACAAGGCCCTATAAAAGAGGGACTAACCAGCCTGATAATGACTTGTGAGCCAGCATTTAGGAAGGATAATGACACAAGCCAATGACAAATATGGGTGGATAGTGGGCGGGGCTTCAAAGCCATACTCCACTATTACATGCCTCACAGCAGCACTTGCACTGCCCAGGCTCGACCTAAAAATAGAGAAATGCAGAGATTCCACCCCTGGACCACAGGCAGGCCAAAATGCAGAGGACCAAAGTAATCGAGGAAGCCAATGGGTGTTCCTCAAGGTTCTCTGCAGTATGGGCAAATGTTGGGGTGCAAAATACACAGCCTCCCCAAGCCAGTCACCAGATATAGGTGGGGAAGGGGTAAATATGTAAGCATCGCCAGCTGAGTATTTTTAGACTTATCGATAGCTTAAATAACCGCATTGAGCGGGGTTTTCCTGCATATCTCAACCTTCTGTCAGGCCTCCCTTGCTGTCCGGGCCCCATATCAATTGCACGGTCATTATTTATTGGCCAGGTCAGCCAATGGCGTAAATTGTCAGATTACACTCTGCACTATGCGCTTTGACAGTATTACTTGTAATGGACACTTTTACTGCCTGCATCTAACATTGGGGCCAGCGTTGCCATTCAGCATGCACTTGCTCACTTTATGTTTATATTGTCTATGATTTTCTCTTTTGAGTCAAGCCACACCATGCCCTAGTTCCTTGTTGTTATGACGGATAAATGTGAGCGATGTTAAATGATGGGTTCCCTGAATATGCGGCACTTTAAAAAGGGAGAAGGTAAAGGGAAGGAAAAGAGAAGTAAAGAAAATTGTTAACCTCTATCTTGTATAATATGAATTTGATTACATTAGTTGCACTCGACACTGTACTGATTTTCACTGCAGATTGTATTGTCTGACTTGTATAGATTAGTAGTGCCAACATACCTCGAAGCAAATAAGGTTTCCAGCCGATGGGCCACTTTACGTGGAGCGGCTCACTGCAAATGGCAGGCACACTTCATACCCCACTCCTGGGATCAATGGTGGTGCTAATATGATGGAAAAGTTAGGAGTCAGGTAGTAAGGTTTTTGGTCAGCCACAGCGAGTTTATTGAGTAAGAAAAGACCCACAGCGATAGCATGAGTGGCCAGAGAGTAGGACAGCAGGCAACTGTCCATCACCTAGCAACACAGCATCACCCGACATTCTAAATATAGAACATTCTACACCCCAACAAGACAGCTTGTCCATATTGCATTACAATATGTAGATGCGTACCACAACCAGTTAAGCCACCAGCTTGCAAAGAAGGGAGGAATTGTGTTACCGGAATAGGGCTTAATATGTCAATTTTGTATATTTATTAATTTATAATTTTGTTGGCCACTGACCAGTCCAACTGCAATGTCGAAGTGCTGTACGGGGGGATTTAATGTACCCACAACTTTACATTACAAGGCTGTTGCAAGTCACCGAACCATTATGTTGCCTAAAGAGGCTCGAGGCCAGAGAACCCCGAGGTGACTTGCAATATCATTTTTGATGTCGTGTAGGGATGCCTTACTCTATAGTCGGGGTTTCCAAAAAAAGTCTACTATTTTCCCTAGATAATATATAAGTTTTAACTTTGTGTCCTGGGAGTTGTAATTTGGGTTTTGTTCTGTAAACCCATAACGACAAGTCCCAATATGCAATTCAAAAGGGGCAATAGCGATTTGTGGTTCAATGTAAAATATTAAGTACCCTTTCTAAGTGCTCTATATAAAATATGTCACTATTGTTGTGCTCAATTTGCTGTCCTCGGGAAGCTAAGTCTGCCTTGGTGGGATTCAGACTTGTCACATTCGAATTACTCTATTTATCAAGTGCAACTATTTGACTCACTGAGCCATGTGGTCAGTTAGTTCCATTTGCCATATTGTATCTTGCTGGAGGATGTACAAGACATTAGCTTAAGGCCTTTTAAGTTGGTTTGTTGTCACGTGGAGCTTTCCATAAACAGAGTTTGAATATGCATGGTACGGGCCACTCAGCATGTGGCATCTCGAACGTTGCAGGCACAAGGGTGTTGCTGGTTGCATTGGGATTTTGTCCCATCAGGTGACCTTGCACTTGCTAGCATGTATGCCCATGTAGAAGCATCCAAGGAAGATTCAATATGGCTCTCTCCTTCTGCATGGGAGGTCATAGATGTGGAGGAGAGAAAGGTTAAATCTGACAGATGCATGAATTTGAGTAGTTCACTTACTGACATCACTACTCCCTTGGAACAAACTATCCCATAGGAGTAGTGCTTTAATGCTCATATGATGCATGAGGGACTGCAATCCCAGTATAAAAGCCCATTTCTAATTTCCTTATTGCCGTCAAGTTATGATGTATTTAGTCACCTGGAATCAGAAAATGATGTAGCTCCTCCGCTGTAATACACCTGAACTTTAATGTCACAATGCCTTCAGCCAGCAGCCAACGAATCATCATGCACCTGCTTTTTAAACAATGAATATGAAGATGGAGTTTCATTCTTATGATCTGTTTCCCTAAAATATACAATTTTTAGCTGACAGGAAAGGTTTGCAGCAGAATGTTTATTTTTGCACACTATGGCTCATTACAGAACAGATAGACTATCACTTCATGTTTCCACACATTCTGAGTTACAACATTGTTTAATCTGACTTTAAACTGATTCTAATTATTATTATTATTATCGTCTAATTACTAACCACATTTTATTGCGTTGTTTTGCACTACATATTTCACTTTTATTCTTCATGCCTGCGACCATACTGTCAATTCCATATTAAAGAGCACGTCACCATGACTTTGTGTAGTTTGTGTAAAATGTCATAGTGTGGCCATATAGTATAAGGAATAAAATGCCCTCTGCCTTGTGTTAAAAGGTTATTGAAGTCATCTTGGAAATCCTGGCTCTTCTGCCTTGTTCCTCAGTTTAGTCATGGTGACTTGCAATATCCTTATCTCATATGTTACAGAGCATTCTGAGATCAGAACACACAACAAATAAGAGAAAAATAAATTTAAAATTGTTACTGTCAACCATATTTTACAGTACAGTACAATGACACATAAATTCAATATTCGTTCACAAATATTTACAGTAGATATAAAGTAATCAGATTATGTGTTGTCAAAATATGGGGCTGGTGCATCCAGTTAATATGGTTATTTGAAGCTAACAATAAAACAATAACACCAGGATAAAAAACAATTTGTGGTGCACATAGACTCGCCCATTTGTAAACCTCATTCCTTACTAAGGTCATATTTTTTCACCTGGGATACTGCTACAATGAAAGTATGCAAGAAAGGCCTGAATTTTCAATAGCTACTTCAGTAACATGTGTTATGGTGACAGTCCTGATGGGTCACCAGACTTTTCACTAATCACTCCACAGTGTTGCCCAATGGTGCCCTTTTTGGTGAAGGAGAAAGAGCAGCAGTGCATTTGCATGAGAAATGAGTTTAGGTAAGCGTGCTCTCGGTGAGCAATGGGTAGGTGGTAGGGCTACAAAGGCTGCTGTAGACAATCGTTCTATGCCAGCGGGGTGACACATGGGTGCCTCATGGATAAGGTTGGCAAGAGATGCAGGAAACCCATTATTTGTTTGTTTGAAAGTTTCAATAGAAAAGCTTGTACAAATACTTCCTTGTGAACAAGGAAGGAGTATTCTTGTCTGCAGAAGGAAAAATAAACAATAAATAAGTATCAGTGTGTGCTAGATGGAGTGGTCTTCGGGAAAGGATCGACCTGATGGAGCTTGTTTAGAGTTCGGCTGATGTTGACTACCTTTGCTTGGGAGGGGGCGGGCGGACTGCGCAGCATTTAGAATACACTGGTAGTCCTTTCATTGGGCCGGCACTCGCCGGTGCTAAGTATCGGAGCGTCTTCTTTTTTTCCCCTTGAAAACCTGAACTTCTCCATGGTGCATGAGAGTACAGATACTCATTATTGGCAGCTGAGCAGGCTGAGTATTGATGTGTCTAATGCAAGTAATTGTAATTGCATTTATATAGTGCTTACTAGCCCTGACGAGGCATCAAAGCACTTTTCAGCAATTAGCACACTAATCCGGAACCCTAAAATGATTAGTGCTGAATTAGTATAGGGAAATATGAAATGTATTTGAGCGGTGGACATGTGAGTCTGTCATTTTGGGTTGAAAAAAGATAGTGGAGGGATGAAAGAGGGAGGGGTTTGAATTTATATAGCGCTAGGTATCCCTGATGAGGCGTCAAAATGCTTTTTGGCGAGTAGCAAGCTACTCCAGAACCCAAACAAGATTAGTGGTAAATCGGTATAGGGAAATATCTAATTAATTTGAGCAGTGGGCATGTGACTCTGTAAGTTGGATAGAAAAGGATAGTGGAGAGATAGAAGAGGGAAGGGATTAGAAAGGCTTGTTTGAGCGATATAAGTAGTAAAAGAGGTTTGAGATGCTGCAAGGAGGGGTAGACGAGGTAAGAGTCTAAAAAGATTTATTTATTTTGGCGATCATAGTAAGGGTAGAGTAGGGAAGTTTTTAGAAAGGGTTATTTTGGAGATCATAGTAGTCAGAGAGTGGAGGTAGAGGATATATCGAGAAAGGTATGGGATGAGATATATGGTACTGCATTGGAGATGCTGAATTAGGAGTAAAGTAATAAATATAAAGATACATAAGTAAATGGGAGGTATGTATGTATCAGTAAGGTATCTAGATTTAAGTTGTATTAAATAGACTCAGACCTTCAAGTGATATATATTTCCCCCAACAGTGAAGCAATTGTAGATGAATAGTTATTATAAAAATGTACTTATTTTATGCAGTGACCTACATACATCTTAAACATATGACCATAAGTAATATGTACACTTGTTAAGCAGAGCTAATGAAAATCTATATATTTATAAACTAGATTATTATACACATTTATACAAAGAAATGCATATATCCCGGTACACATATATAATCAAAATATCTGCTTACATACACAGGTTAATGCTATATATTTATGTTTGAGTATGGTCGTTATGTGGGGAAGAGCCAATGCTTGAGTAGTCTTCTGAAGATTAGGTAGTTATTCGTGGATCTTGTGTTCGGGGGTAAAGACTTCTGCAGTTTGGCTGCTTGAACAGAGAAGGATGTGCCATCTATGTTTTGTTCTTGTATGGTAGGATGTTGAGGCAGGTGCCAATCTAGAGTGGAGGTTCCTTTGTTGAAAGTATTTGGCGATTTTATTCCTAATGATGAGCGGCCCTGCACCATGTATTGCTTTGTGTGTGATGCAAAGCTTCTTGAATGTGGGACATCTGGCAGTCAATTACCACTATAGACCCTCAAGGCAGAGGAAATGTGAGCTTGTGGCTTTATAAGTAAGAGTAGTCTGGCAGCAGAGTTCTGAATCCGTTGTAGACTTTTCATAGTTATTACAAATGATCCATGGTAGAGGCTATTGGAGTAATTGAGTTTTGAACAAGAGAGATAGTAGCCAGGACCTTATGTGGAAATCATATGTGAGGTGAAATGTGTTGCAGAGTTGTTATCGTAATGAAGCTGGATCTTGCTAGTTTGTCCACTTGGGCATTCGTCAATAGCTTGAAGTCCATGGTAATTCTGAGGTTTCATACTTCCTTAGATATTTTAGGCAGTGTTCCTTAATCGACAGGTCTGGCGGCAAGTAGGTCATAATTTTTTCGATCACCACATGTGAGAATTTATGTTTTGGAAACGTTCAAACTTAGATGGCTCCATGTCATCCACTGATCAATGGCTTTAGGTAAGTGAACATTTGTGAGTTTCCAATGTCTACGGGGCTTTCCAGTTTAAGACGTTTTTGTGTGCCATCTGTATAGTTATAAATTCCCAGAAATTGTTCCGATGACTATTAGGAAAAATATTATATTTTTTAAGTAAAAGTCACATTAAAGTATATACCCCTGTCTGGGTAAGTGTTACAACCAAACAAGATAAAAAACATACAGTTAAAAAGCAAAGTATGACCAGCAATTAGTCAGGTGAGTAAAATGAATAAAAACACATATTCCATATCATGATAGGCTAGCCCTCTGTTTCGTTCAACCATTTACTCCAGATGAATGAGGGCTACGAAGCGTCCAGATGAATGCGAACTCTGAAGCATCCACTTAAGGTCCAGCCATATTCCAAAATGATATCACTGTACGAAGCTGTATGTAAAACAGAAGTTAATCGAGTTCTTGTCAACTGCACAGAAGAAATGGCTACATCACAGCGGTTTTTGTTAGATTTGATTGTTGGAAGAGGTAATATGTGTGAACGGAGTGCAAACATTGTGTTCTATTGATAAAAGAGGAGGAGGGTGTTGGTGGATGAAAAGATGGAAGGTTCAGTATAGGTTTGGTGGTAACAGAAAGGGGTCTGTTAGGAGTAATTAGAGGGTAGAGCTGGTGCTTTGTATGAGCAGAGTATGTGCCTGGATGGGATATAGATACATATGCTGTTGATTTGGGTTGTGTTGGTGATGAGTGTATTGGTTAGTGGCATAGTATAGAGTGGTATTTTGTATGTGAGTGACAGTGCCATTGTGTGGTAGTTGGGGTAGAAGAATGTATAAGTGTTGCTTGTGGGCATTTGTAGTGGGTGTTAAAACATTGAATTGTGTGTAGTGTTTGCATGTAGTAAATGTGTGGAGTGCATTTGATATGAGTGTTAGTATGTTTGTGGTTATGGATGAGATGAGGTGGGTGCTGGTGAATGGAAAAAGGGCAGCATTTCTAGCCCGGAGCCCAACCAGTCCAGACCAGGCCAAAACAGGCAACTGCCTTTGTTCTCTCCACCATGAGCCTCTTAGCCCAGGATGAGATGCCCTGAACCTTGACCTTAAATAGCCTTGTGGTCAGGTTGCCCCTTCAGCCAATGGAAACTGTATCCCAGACCAATAAGATCACTAGCCCTAAGCCCTAGGAACAATAGGAAACCAGGCATGTATAGACGATTCCACCCCTAGTTCTAGCAGCTAACCAGAGACCAAAATCCCTCGGGCCCAATGGAAACCTTGGCCCCAGGAAACCAATTAAAACCCCAGATATATCCACTAATGAGAACACTAACCCTAAGCCCTAACTCCAATAGAAATCCTAGCCTCAGGGACCAATCACAGCCCAAGATCTATCAACTAATCAGAAACCGCACCCTAAGCCAATGCAAACACCAGATACAGGAACCAATCAGAGCACGGATGTTACATCCAACAGCAGCGTATATAAGGGGGTGTTTGACCTCAAGTTCAGGCTGCTGGGAAGGGGGCTGGGAGCTGCATCCCAATTCAAAATCTCCTTGGAGACAGACAGGCTCAATCAACACTCACACTCTGGAGTTCTGCAGATAAGGACCTAAATTAAGCCACTAGCAATGCTGCTTTTCCCACACTTAAACAACTCACTCTCCTAGCCCAAAAAGAGTGCTACATACACTTTCCAAGCACAGTTTAAACCCTAAGAGGAGTCTCAAGGCACACTGTGCTTTACCTCTGAGGGGCAATATGTCTTTTCTTTCTCACTTGCTAAGACAAAAGGGAGATGGGGTGGATTGCTTACAAACAGGTATGAGCACAGATTAGGGGAAAAACTAGGAGGGGAATTTATGCAGTCAAGTGCAGGTAGAAAAGCTGATTTTAGACAACAAGGGCCACAATCTAACAGATAAACATAAGCAGTCACGGGCAGGTAAAAAAGAAGATTTGCTACAAAGCCAACAACAAACAAGTAAAACGTAGGCTGTCACGGGCAGGTAAAACAGCAGATTTTAAATTGCAAAGCCTGCAATCCAACAGGTAAATGTAGGCTGTCACAGGCAGGTAAAACAGCAGATTTTAAACTACAAGGCCCCCAATCCAACAGGTAAATATTGGCAGTCACAGGCAGGTAAAACAGTAGAATTTAAGCTATAAAGCCCGGAAACCAACGAGTAAAATGTAGGTAGTCACAGGTAGAGGAAAATCACTTTTAAAGTTTCAGGGAATAAACAGCACAAAGTCTTTCTTCTTACCAGCTCCTGTTTCTTCGCTGACTGGGATTTTGGGCACAGGGCTGAAAATATGGAGGTGGATGTCTTGGGGTTCCCACCACAAACCTTAAGGGGCCTGGGCAGGTGTGAGAGGATGGCTCATGTTTGCTTGGGAGCTAGAGAACCAATCAATAAGCTCAGGCTGCTGGGCAGGAGGCTGGAAGTTGCTCCTCAATTCAGAATCTTGTTGCAAGTGCAGTTAAATTGAGGCTTTGACAGAGGAGCGTGTTCTATGCACCACTTTGTCCCTGAACTTGTGCAGCTCATTGTCCCTGTAGCCTTTTGCTTTACTACTGTGACTGATGTGCAAAATATCAACGCTGGGAGGGGGGTGGCTGCGAGGGCCAGAATCACACATTTCATTGGCTGGCAGTTCTAATTAGATCAGGCACAGTCAATCAAAGTGTATGTTTGACAATGGGGCTGCAATGTCCTGTGATAAGCAGGAATTTGGTAACAAAATTAACATAATGGCTGCGAGTGCTCACTGGCCACACTGTTTAAGGAGATAATGAAGCAGCCATTATGTGGGTGAGGCACCGAAGATATGAGTGGGTCCCCCTGCCACTGGTACATAAGCATGTAAAATCTGTCTTTAATGTTATTAGAGTGCCTGTATATATGTGTGTGCATAGATGTGGGAATGTGTTTATGTTCCACCGCCCTGCTGCCACAGTCTCACAAGCACTATAAGAGCTAGGGGGGACAAGGTGATGGTCACTCCATATCCCACTTTTTATGGTAAGATTCAAATTTAGCATGTCACTTTTTTGTTACACTGTGGTTGTAATAACCTACCCTGCTAGCAAGGAAATCTTAATGTGCCTGCTGCAGAAATCTGCATTCACCTTTTTGGTTAGAATCCTCAGAGGTTATCTTTGGCCTTTCAGTTTTCTGAGTCTGATGAAAGTATCACCATTTAGATTGCTTGAAGCAAGCTGTAATGCTCATTAAAGTTCTATATTTATATATATTTATATTCCCAAAACACTCCTCTCCAGTTCCACAGAAAGCCTGCATTCGAATTCTGTGAGTGATACCATTTTATTTACTGGCAGCACTTGTTAACGCGTTTCGGCTGTCCTTGCAGCCTTTGTGAAGGTTACCCTTCCCTCTGAAGGAGCAAACCCTGTGACACTCCACATCATCTATCACCCTTCAGGTGATATGCATCAATTCCTTGAAGTATTAATGGACCTCATAACTCTGAACTCCTTGAAAGATTCCACATACATCATTCTAGGAGATCTAAACTTGCACTTGAATAATGCCAATTACACTCCTGTACAGGCATTAGACTCCCTCCTAAAATCAAAAGGTCTGACCCAACACTGTGAAAAGCAACCCACAACAAAGGTGGGGCCCATGACGCTGTCCTCTCCACTCATGATGACAAATCCCTACACTCCATCCTTCAAATGGACTAATCTGACCACCACCTAATTATTTTCAACCTGAACATCAATCCAACTGAGCCCCTCACCCAAACTCACCTGTGGAAACACTGGAGTTATACCCAATCCGACAAGCTGAGCTAGAATCCCTGTTTAGCTCCCAAATCATTTTCCCACCCAACCTGTCAACCAATGATGAACTTACTTCTCCCTACAACATTAAAATGACTGAACTCCTTGACAACATCGTCCCCCCAAAAACTAAAAAATCAAGAAGTTCGCCTTCCAAATCATGGTTCTGCACAGACTTAACAACAAGAGGCAACAACTCAGAATGACAGAAAGAAAATGGAGAAATTAAACCTCTCTAGCTCATCTCTCACTCCTCCCAACAGAACGCCGAAAATATAAAAACACATCGACAGAGAAAAATCTGCATTCTTCAGAGACCAACTAGACCATTACAGAAACTAATCCAAAGACCTCTTCAAGATCATCAAAAACCAAACCTCCTCCATTCCTTAACATCCTACAGATGCCTCCACTGAACGATGTGAAGAGTTTGCTGAATTCTTCATGGATAAGATGACAAACATTGAACTCTCGTTAGACTCCATCCTCCCTTCTCCTACCACCAATAACATGGCTGCTTTTAACTTTTGTAAAGGCAGTGGTTAGCCAATCATTTACTGCCTTGTCTAAGGCAAGTACTGTTAAATTACAGCAAAATTACAGAGTGTACCGCAGCCTGAGCTCTTGCTACGTTTTAGTGCCTTGCATGTATACAAATACCCTACTTACCTCTACTACCAAGAAGGATCATCTACACTCTATATACTATTCGCCTGGCAAATTTCATTAAAATCCGACTTCCCATTTTCCTGCTTCCCCAGAGTGTAATGTTTATGGAAAATGCATTGGTACAAAAACAATTTTTTTTAGGGATTTGCTGAGTTTCAATCTGAGGAATTTTGCTAAATTACATGAAAACGGCGAGATTTTGCAGAGCTGCGTGAGCTGGCAGAATCGGTACATCATGCTGAAATGAAATGGCACACATTGTATATAGTCAACGGGTTTTAGTAATATCTTAAATTTTTAGAGAAGTAAGCGCTATAAAAATGCAAGGACAAAACAAGATATTATCTTAGCTTAACATCAGCAGCCTGCCAACAAGCCATACACTTGCAGCAACAATGAAAATAACTCTCCAAGACTGCTAAAAGGGCATTCCCACAAAAGATTAATGAAGTGACTCCCTTAAGAGCCCCCATTGCATTCACCGAGCACAAGGAACAACCCTTCGCACCTAGTAGATACTTCTTCAGCACGCACTGTGCAGTCTGGAACCCTGTGTCTCCAGCCCTTCCTCATGATGTATACTTTGTTTCCCTTACATACTCTCACCCTGACCCCCACTTACCCTCCAATAGCTCATCCTCCGTGGTCCTTCGCTGTTGTCATAGCAGGATGCATTTTGCTAGCCTAGGGTGATGAAGATGAAATCTCTTCTTTGGGCGGAGTACATGCCTGTGGGCTGGTAAAGAAAAAGCAGCCATACACTCCTACTATCCATTAAAGTACAGTCTTGAGAGCAGCGGGAGGCATCCCTCCCTCACCTTGGGCGGTTGGGCCACCGTCAAACAAAAAACACTAACATCTTTCATAGTAAACATTCACCTGCTGTCGCATTTACATGTCAAGCCTATAATCTGTAGTACAGAAAGTCAGAAACTAGACCTTATCCTAGGCCTGTGTATCTCCTAATGTCAGCCCCCTTTAATGACTGTACCAGAGTGCACCAAATCTGTGTATCATCGCACTGGCAAAATATATATATATATCAAAGCTTTTTCCACAACTCGATTTTAAAGAAGGAATGTCCGGGCCAGCTTGTGCAGTTTAACGAGCTTTTAATGATAGCTCCACAGCCTATATATATTGGATCTGTGAGTGAGGGAGTGAGGGAATGAGTGTCTTTGTGATTCAATCAGTGGGTGTGTGATACTCTGAGTGGGTGTGTGAGTGTCTCAGTGGGTCTGTGAGTTGGTGTGTGAGTCTCTGAGTCGGCCTGTGAGTTGATGCATGAGTGTGTGAGTCAGTGGGTGAGTGAGTCTCTGAGTCGGTCTGTGAGTGTGTGTGTGAGTCTCAGTGGGTATGTGAGTGGGTGAATGAGTGCTTGAATGGATCTGTGAGTGGGTGCATGAGTGTCTGAGTGTTATTGGGTGTGTGAATCTCTGAGTGGGTCTGTCAGTGGGTGCGTGAGTGGGCCTGTTAGTGGGTGCATGAGTGGATGAGTGGGTCTGTCAGTGGTTTCACGGTAGGAAGGCACACAGGAGCAGGTACTCATGCCAGCTCACCATGTGATGGTCCTCCTGTTCAGGTTGCCTGTATTCTGCTACCATCTGCTGCCTTCAGTTTTGTGCCTCCTCGGCTCATTCCTGCTCATTCTTCTGCCTCTTCTCTTCTGCCATTCTCCGCTTGCTCTTCCTGTTATTTTGTCGCTTTCTGCTCACTCCTGACCTTTATTCTGCCTCTTTATGCTCATTTCTGACCTTTATTCTATCTCTTGCTGCTGGTTTCTGACCTCTATTCTGCCTCATTTGCTCTCTTCTTACTTTTATACTGCCTCTTTCTGCTTCATTCTGACCTTTACTCTGCCTCTTTCTTCTTGGGCATCAACTTTATTTTGCCTCTTTCTGACCTTTATTTTGCCTCTTTCTCTCATTTCTCACCTTTATTTTGCCTCTTTCTGCTCCCTTCTGACCTTTATTTTGCCTCTTTCTTCTGGTTCCTCACCTCTGTTTTGCCTGTTTCTTCTCATTTCTCAACTTTATTTTGCTATTTATGCTCGTTTCTCACCTTTATTTAGCATCTTTTCACTCGTTTCTCACCTTTGTTTTGCCACCTGCTGCTAAAAAAGAACCAATTCTAACTTTTACTCTGTCTCTTTCTACTCCTTGCTCACCTTTATTTTGCCGCTTGCTGACCTTTTCTTCTGCCTCTTTTTGCAAGTTTCTCTTCTGCATTTTGCCTCTTTCTGCTCTTTGCTGATCACTATTTTGCCTCTTTTTGCTCGTTTCTCACCTTTATTTAGCCTCTTTTTGCTCGTTGCTGACCTATCTTCTGCCTCTTTCAGCTCGTTTCTCACCTTTATTTAGCCTCTTTCTGCTCATTGCTGAACTTTATTCTGCCTCTTTCTGGTAATGTCTGACATTTTCCTGCCTCTTTCTGCACATTTTGCACCTTTGTTCTGCCTCTTTCTGCTCTTTTCTGACCTTAATTTTGCCTCTTTCTGCTCTTTTCCCTGAGACTGCGAGGAAGCCTCGAGGCCTCCCCTGTCCAAGCCGTCTCCCTGTCTCCTGTGGGACCCGGCATTGCTGCTGCGTAGGCGGCTGGAATGCAGCTCCCTCCGTGCACGAGCAATCGTTTCATCTCATTCCCTTCCCACATATCTGCAGGCAGGTAAAGAGATTAAACATCTGCTTACAGCAGGTGGGAGCAATATGACAGCTTCTGCCCACTGGAACTGGAATGTTTGCTTTTGCTTGGCAGGAGCTGTCAAAGCTACCATCAAGCAAAAACAGATAACTATATCCTGGGGATGGGTACCCCGAGACATAGCAGGTGTCAGCCCTCTGGGGTGGCAGCCCCCAGGGCCATGTATGTCTCTAGGAGGGGGCCACAAGTCCCCCTCCTTCTGTTTGCACAAGACGCCCCATGGAGGTGGAGGTCCCTGGGGATAAGAACTGCATAGGAGGGGACCCACAAGGCCCTACGCCTTTTATTTACAAATAAGAAAGCCCCAGGGAGGTGGTGGTCCCCAGGGCTCAGGAGCATCTATGTGGCCCATCCTAGTCAATGTTTTTATAGCCCCAGGGAGGTGGTGGCCCCTGGGGCTCAGGGGGTCCACAACACCCCCCCCCCCATATCTTTGTATTTAGCCCCAGGGAGGTTGTGGTCCCTGGAGCTCAGGGGGGGTCTAGCCCCCCCTGCTTGGCATTTAATGTGAACAAGAGGGAGTGACTGTGCTTTTTTTATGTCATGTTTGCCACTGATTTGTATCTCTATCGTGTTCCAGCAGATTTATTGTCCCCGTGACCCTGTTGGGGTCACGGGGGGACCACTGCTAGGGGGTCAGGGTATTCCTGGGACTTGGCTAAAGCTGAGTCTTAAGATGGCTGCCAACACCTCCTGGTTAAAGTGATGGCAGCCAATCAGATTTCAACATGGGGAGTGCCGGATCCTCAGAGGATCTGTGCCCCTAGATATCCACATTTATTTTTCCGTTAATATCTCAAATCTATTTAATGGATTTACACTAAATAACAAAAAAGCACTCTTTTTGGACCTTTAGCTAGCTTTCTGCCATTCCGTCCAGCGATTCGTGCTTTTTTTTAACCGCCCGCCCCCTTTTCTCTGCCCCTGCTTGATGGATCATACCGAATCCTTCAATCCGAACTAGAATCACCAACACAGTTTTTTGGGGTAAATTTTGTGAAGATTCGTCAAAGGGCACTAAAGATATAGGCAAGTCCAAATAAACTTTTCCTATAGAAATATGATCCTAACTATAACTACCTACTGACGACAATATATAGATGTGGGGTTAGATATAGAAAATCTATACATACTTTCAGTATTTAATTCCACAGTATTAGTGTCTTGCAATATATTGGACTTAACATTAAGGAGACACACCAACATCATGGCTAGACTTTGGAAACTCCCTCTGTGTTGGACTGCCCCAGTACTTTTTAGGAAAACTACGGGTAATCCAAAATGCTATAGCTTGACTGATACTGGACTGACTACGAAAAGATTTTGGCTCACACAATCTGCCCAAAACATCATGCACAAACTAATGAAAAAATGATCTCTCTCATAGAAGCATACTCTAGCAGTGTACAGGTGTAACCATGAGCATGGTAACGTAAGCACACAAATAATGTTTCTGTGAGAATAGATGAGTTTTCCTTTTATTGATGGTCCCTTTATCAACTCACATGAGTTTTGGATCTAAACAGCTAACACCTTTTTCATCCACAGGACTTTTTCAAGTCCACTGGCGCATCATTGTTTTGAATTGGACGATCGTCCAGTGGCTGAAGGTAGATGAGATGTTGTGAAACGGTGATGAGAAAAATAGTCTTTAAAAAGTCTGTACTGGCCAGTGTGTGATATATATATGTAAGCCATATCTTGAGTTGTCACTTAAATTAGTTGTCCATTAGAGAGTTTTGGTCTATATAAGCAAAAGGCAAAAGTTAGTAACCTGTTTTGGATTTTGTGTAATGAAGTGAACAAGTGTATGCAGGAACGCATGCATCACTCTGCCAGAAAAGGGCAGGTTTATCTACCTCTCTTTCAGGGCTTGTTACCAACTCAACTGACTACTTACGACAGCTATGTAGGTCCTGTCAAGTGAGTGTATTCTCAACAGCAATCACCATGGTGGGTGCCCTCAGGCCTTTTCAAAATGTGGGTGCCGGTATAAATTCTGTTATCACAACCCCATCAGCACAGATGGTGCTTGGTGGATAGGTGTCTAGGCCTACACTTTGTGTAAAGGCCTATTGCTCCCACTGTGTTGAGTGCAGTCTGTGATTAATGAGTGTCCTGAAGCTCTGCTCCTATGTTGTATACTAAATCATTAAGCACATTACTCAGGGTCTTGTTGTGTTTGCACAAGCTACCTTAATAAAGGAATGCACAAATGGAGTTCACCTATTTTCATACATACCTCCATACATGAAGGATCTTAATTTTTCCAAGGAGTGTAGAGAGTGCAAAAAACAGAAGTTTTGCCGGGTGTGCATTTCTGGCTGTGCAATTTCTGGTATGGGGTGTGTTGCAAAATGAGTCAATGTAACCCAAGTCTTCATTAAGGTCCACATGTATGAAGCATTTTTGCAGTCTGATTTCAGACCACAAAAATGCTTTTGCATATGTACAAAATACAAATTGTGACTCGGTTACACTTTACCAAATCGCAATTTGTGTTTGCTATTCAGTATTTGGAAGGGAATTATTTAGGGTGTTCAGTCCAAATACCAAAGTTGAATGGGATGTACAAATATTTTGCGACAGAATTACTTTTGCAAAACATTCCGATATTACCGACTCCTTGAATGGGGTGGTAACCCATTTGCAAATGGAAAGGTGTCTCCAAGAAACCCCTTTCCCTTTAAGAATGGAAAACAATTAGTTTTTAAGAGCAGGCAGTGGTCCCACAGACTCTTTTTTTTTTTGTTTAATAGATTTTTATTAAGTTGTAGCAGAATACAAGGAAAGCAATATAATATTAAGATGAATATGATAAGTTAAAACAATAAACAATAGACTTGATGAAAAATGCAAAAAGGTAAAGAAAAGAAAAGAAAAGAAGAGGAGGAAAGAAGAAGAAAGAAAGAAAGTGGGGGGGCAGGGAAGGGGAGAGAGGACGGAGAATGGAGAGGGAAAAGGAGAAAAAAGAAACAAGGAATAATGAGGGAATATGCGGATATAGGACAAATCATAAGCTCAAGTTGGACGGGTAGAAGAAAGGTAAGTAACAAAAGGAAGCCATAGGAGATCAGATTTAATTTTTGAAGGAATAGAAGAAGAAGAGGCAATTGAAATCCTATGTTCGTCACAAATGAAATTCCACCAAGTTATAACAGAAAGTTTGGAGTTATCTTTCCAACAAGATAAAATAACTTTAAATGCAATCGCAATGAATAAATCAAGTAGTCTAGCATTCGATGAGATTAATTCAATATCATCAGATAAGGAACCTAAAAATGCATTTGTTAACGTAAAAGGTCTAGAACATTGAAACATACGCATGCATATATCCCATATAGAGTTCCAAAATGAGAAAACAAAGGGACATTCAAAAAATCTGTCTTTAATGTTATTAGAATGCCTGTATATATGTGTGTGCATGGATGTGGGAATGTGTTTATGTTCCCCGGCCCTGCTGCCACAGTCTCACAAGCACTATAAGAGCTAGGGGGGACAAGGTGGTAGTCACTCCATATCCCACTTTTTATGTTAAGATTCAAATTTAGCATGTCACTTTTTTGTTACACTGTGGTTGTAAAAACCTACCCTGCTAGCAAGGAAATGTTAATGTGCCTGCTGCAGAAATCTGCATTCACCTTTTTGGTGAGAATCCTCAGAGGTTATCTTTGGCCTTTCAGTTTTCTTAGTGTGATGAAAGTATCACCATTTAGATTGCTTGAAGCAAGCTGTAATGCTCATTAAAGTTCTATATTTATATATATTTATATTCCCAAAACACTCCTCTCCAGTTCCACAGAAAGCCTGCATTCGAATTCTGTGAGCGATACCATTTTATTTACTGGCAGCACTTGTTAACGCGTTTCGGCTGTCCTTGCAGCCTTTGTGAAGGTTACCCTTCCCTCTGAAGGAGCAAACCCTATGAAACTCCACATCATCTATCACCCTTCAGGTGATATGCATCAATTCCTTGAAGTATTAATGGACCTCATAACTCTGAACTCCTTGAAAGATTCCACATACATCATTCTAGGAGATCTAAACTTGCACTTGAATAATGCCAATTACACTCCTGTACAGGCATTAGACTCCCTCCTAAAATCAAAAGGTCTGACCCAGCACTGTAAAAAGCAACCCACAACAAAGGTGGGGCCCATGACGCTGTCCTCTCCACCCATGATGACAAATCCCTACACTCCATCCTTCAAATGGACTAATCTGACCACCACCTAATTCTTTTCAACCTGAACATCAATCCAACTGAGCCCCTCACCCAAACTCACCTGTGGAAACACTGGAGTTATACCCAATCCGACAAGCTGAGCTAGAATCCCTGTTTAGCTCCCAAATCATTTTCCCACCCAACCTGTCAACCAATGATGAACTTACTTCTCCCTACAACATTAAAATGACTGAACTCCTTGACAACATCGTCGTCACAAAAACTAAAAAATCAAGAAGTTCGCCTTCCAAATCATGGTTCTGCAAAGACGTAACAACAAGAGGCAACAACTCAGAATGACAGAAAGAAAATGGAGAAATTAAACCTCTCTAGCTCATCTCTCACTCCTCCCAACAGAACGCCGAAAATATAAAAACACATCTACAGAGAAAAATCTGCATTCTTCAGAGACCAACTAGACCATTACAGAAACTAATCCAAAGACCTCTTCAAGATCATCAAAAACCAAACCTCGTCCATTCCTTAACATCCTACAGATGCCTCCACTGAACGATGTGAAGAGTTTGCTGAATTCTTCATGGATAAGATGACAAACATTGAACTCTCGTTAGACTCCATCCTCCCTTCTCCTACCACCAATAACATGGCTGCTTTTAACTTTTGTAAAGGCAGTGGTTAGCCAATCATTTACTGCCTTGTCTAAGGCAAGTACTGTTAAATTACAGCAAAATTACAGAGTGTACCGCAGCCTGAGCTCTTGCTACGTTTTAGTGCCTTGCATGTATACAAATACCCTACTTACCTCTACTACCAAGAAGGATCATCTACACTCTATATACTATTCGCCTGGCAAATTTCATTAAAATCCGACTTCCCATTTTCCTGCTTCCCCAGAGTGTAAAGTTTATGGAAAATGCATTGGTACAAAAAATTTTTTTTTAGGGATTTGCTGAGTTTCAATCTGAGGAATTCTGCTAAATTACATGAAAACGGCGAGATTTTGCAGAGCTGCGTGAGCTGGCAGAATTGGTACATCATGCTGAAATGAAATGGCACACATTGTATATAGTCAACGGGTTTTAGTAATATCTTAAATTTTTAGAGAAGTAAGCGCTATAAAAATGCAAGGACAAAACAAGATATTATCTTAGCTTAACATCAGCAGCCTGCCAACAAGCCATACACTTGCAGCAACAATGAAAATAACTCTCCAAGACTGCTAAAAGGGCATTCCCACAAAAGATTAATGAAGTGACTCCCTTAAGAGCCCCCATTGCATTCACCGAGCACAAGGAACAACCCTTCGCACCTAGTAGATACTTCTTCAGCACGCACTGTGCAGTCTGGAACCCTGTGTCTCCAGCCCTTCCTCATGATGTATACTTTGTTTCCCTTACATACTCTCACCCTGACCCCCACTTACCCTCCAATAGCTCATCCTCCGTGGTCCTTCGCTGTTGTCATAGCAGGATGCATTTTGCTAGCCTAGGGTGATGAAGATGAAATCTCTTCTTTGGGCGGAGTACATGCCTGTGGGCTGGTAAAGAAAAAGCAGCCATACACTCCCACTATCCATTAAAGTACAGTCTTGAGAGCAGCGGGAGGCATCCCTCCCTCACCTTGGGCGGTTCGGTCACCTACGAGTCCAACAAAAAAAAGACTGCACCAGAGTGCACCAAATCTGTGTATGATCGCACTGGCAAAATATATACATGTATATAGCTATCTAAAAAAAAAAGATACATGTATATATTATATATATATCTATATATATATCTATATATATATATATATATATATATATATATATATATATATATATATATATACACTGAAAAAACCATAGGTTTTACACCAGTTATAGTTAGCTGAAAATGTTACTCGCATAAAACCATTGAAATTCCCACGTTATAGTTAGTTGGACTCACTATAACTTGCGCGTGCAATGCACTGCTGATGCTGATGACGTCACATATTACATCACTCATGACATGGTCAGTGACATCACTCATGACATCACTGATGACACCATCCAGTGAATGTGTGTCTTTTTGAAAAATAAATATTAGTGAGTAATGTTTAAATATTTAAATATATGTATTAGTGTTTCACTTTGTGTATAAGTGGCTGCATGGGTTGGTGAGTAGGTACATATGTATGTATATAGGTTATTAGATGTTTTTCTTAGTATCGGTATGAGTGTTTGTATGGTTTGGTGGGGGTATTACTTAGCACATAGATGCATGAATGACTGACTCTCTCTTTGTATCTGTTTTGAAGACAGCATATGTGCAGGACTGTATGGGTGGATGAGTGTGTATATGTGTGTGTTAGTGAGTTAATGACTGTCTCAGTAGTGTCTTTATCAGTAACTACATATGTTTTAATCTAGTATATGTGAATATTGATGTATATAGGTGAGTATATGTGAGAGTGAGGAATTGTAAGAGTTCCGGTTTAAATTAGTATGTGTTTCTATAAGTGATTGTTTAAGAGAGTAAGTATGTGTAAGTTTCCTTAGAAGTAAAGTGGTAGTGTGTGTATAACTGTATATGCAAATAAATGGATGTTCAATAGTTTATTTGCATGTGTGAGTATGTGTGTGAATAACTTTTGAATGACTGTCGGTGTGTAACTGGATGTATAGGTGTATCACTACATATGGTGAGTGAGTATAAGTATGAGTGACTATATAGAACTGTTGGTGAATGAGTGGATGTGTATATAGATGGTGGAATTATTGAATTGGTTGTTGTAAGTGGTATGGGTATCTCCATTTTTTTGAAAATTTTAGTTTCTATTTTTGAATATGTGTTTCAAGGGTTACATTACAGTGAAAGGAGGTCTGTCACTCTGTCACAAGGATGGTGTCATCAGTGATGTCATGAGTGATGTCACTGACCATGTCATGAGTGATGTAATATGTGACGTCATCAGCAGTGCATTGCACGCGCAAGTTATAGTGAGTCCAACTAACTATAACGTGGGAATTTCAATGGTTTTATGCGAAACCTATGTTTTTTTCAGTGAATTTCAATGGTTTTTTAATCGCAAATCTTTATAGGTATAGAAAGTGAAAAATGTTAAAAAGAATTTTATATTGTATAAATATGTAAAAAAAAAAATGTTTTATTTTTTTATTTTTAACCCGGGGGTGCTCCCGGGGCGCGTACCGGTGAACGCACGGGTAAGCGCAATATTACGGCGCGCCCTGGGGCGCGTACCGGGGAGCGTCCCGGGAGCGCTATTGCCGCGAACGAAAACAACATCGTGACGTATCGCGTACACGCATGATGCGACATATGACGCACAGCGTAATCGCAACCGAAAGCACGCGATCGCATACGATCGCAAAACGTCCTGACGCGCTTACGCTACGCACCCGCGGGCGCGCCCCGTAGCGCGACTACGGGCGCGCCCTGGGGCGCGTAGCGTAAGCGCGTCGGGTCATGTGACTTGAAAATAACACTTTCTATTGGTGCAGAACAGTTTTGCTTTCTAAATGAGTAATGCCTGGGTCTTGTGACCAGCCTGGGTCTTGTGATCTGAAAATAACACTTTCTATTGGTGCAGAACAGTTTTGGTTTCCAAATGAGTAAAGCCTGGGTCTTGTGACCTGAAAATAACACTTTTGATTGGTTCAGCACAGTTTTTTTTCCAAATGATAAAAAAACCCACCTTTCTTCCTTACTCTGACTTTGTCCTTTGACTGAGGAAGACCTGTTTCATCTACAGAGACAATTCTTTTCTACTTTGAAATGGCTACTGTAGCAGCAACAGCTGGAGCATCTGTACCACCACCACCACTACCACCACCACCACCACCAAGAGGACCACCACAACAATACATTGGTGGTGAAGAAGAGGAGGAGGAAGATGAAGATGAGGAGGGGAGCAGATGGCTGCCTGAAGAAAATAACCCATACAAGCCAAAAGAACACATTGTATGGGAGTTTTTTTCACTTCCAGAGGGGAAGAAAAAAGTTAATGCGGCCAAGGTAACATGTCGAATCTGTGGTGCAGAACTCTCAAGGGGCAATCCAGATAAAAAATATTCATTTGGTAATCATACCATGATTCGGCATATGACCCGGAAACAACCTGCTAACTATTCTCGTGCAGAGATCAGGGAACTGGCCAGTCACCTCCCCCAGTGTTCAAGGACCAGCTCCAAAAGAAAGGAACCCAGTCAATCAGGACCAGAATCATTAGAGATGATGCCTTGTATCCAGGAACGATTTGGTGATTTTAAAGTCACTTTTACTGGATGTGGCAAGCTAATGTCCTATGGAGAAAAGAGTATGAAGCTCATTGTCCTTGCTGGTGACAATCACGATTGCCCCAAAAAAAAGAAGTCATTTTTTCAGTTTTTTGTTTTTTGCTCCAGTTGAGCCATTTTCAATTCCCTTTCTCTTTGTTTCTTCCCATAAAAAAAATATAAAACTGTTTTGAAAAGCCAAAAAAAGTACAAAATGTTCAAAAAACAATAAAAAAATATAAAACAACAAAAAGAAGAAAAAAAACAGTTCTTTTTAGAACTACCTTTCATATATAAAATTAAACCTATATTTTTAAAGGATCTCTGTCAATTTTTTGTCCTTAGGGTACGCGTACCGGGGCGCGCCCCCCCAAAGAAAGAAAAAAAAAATTTAATGAAGAAGTTAGCATGAGGGAAGGAAACAAAGAGAGTTATGTTAAGAGAAAAAGCGCTACAAGATGACCACAGAGGGATTGTTTATTACATAGTAAAAAATAGAGAAGGTGTAATTGGATGAAAGTGAGAAAAGTAAAATGACTAAAGGAGCGAAAGAAAGGAAGAGAGAGGAAGAACACTAAAGTAGAGATAGTGTGAGACTGTGATTGGCTGTTAAAAGAAAAAGAAAGGACAGTAAAAAATGGAGAATGAAGGGTAGTGGCGGAACCACGATAAATGAAGAACGATGAGGGAAAGTGAGAAAAGACCAGGTAGTATAAGTAAAGAGGGGTGAAAGAGGGAGAAAAATTGAATTAGGATAACACATGGGGAGTGACAAAGAGAGTAAAGGAAACAGTACCTGAATGGGCTTGAGTAAAACAGCAAAAAAAGATAAGTAATGCAGTGTGTATGACTTATAGGGAGTCAGTGGGTGTAGGTCGGGGTGTGGGTGTGTAAGGTGTGTGTGTGGGTGTGTGGAGTGTTTGGGTGTAGGTGGAGGTGAGGGTGTGTGAGGTGTGTGTGGGGTGTGTGTGGGTGTGGGGGGTATGTGTGTAGGATGTGTGTGTATGTGTGGGATGTGTGGGTGTGTCAGTGAGGTGTGCGTGTGTGTGGGGGGGGGAGGTGTGTGTGTGGGATGTGTGAGGTGTGTCTGTGAGGTATCTGTGTGTGCGTGTATGTGTGTTGGGGGGGTGAGGTGTGTGTGTGAGTGTGTGTGTGTGTGGATGTGTGGGTGTGGTTGTGGATGTGTAAGGTGTCGGTGTGGGGTGTTTGGGTGTGTGTGGAAGTGTGCGTGTGTGAGGTGTGTATGGGGAGTGTGTGGGGGTGTGGGGTTGTGTGCATGTGGGTGTGTGTGGGACGTACTTGTAGGTACCTAAAACAGCCACAGAACCCAAAAGCTCTTTTCAGAGCTACCCTACCTCTGATCACTCAAAATGATTATTTTATTATTTATTATTATGATTATATAATTTTTTTCACTGTTTTTCCCCATGGTACGCTCCCCGGTACGCTCCCCGGTGCGCGTACCGGGCGCTCCCCCAGCGAAAATTGAAAAAAAATTAAAAATGTTTTGTCCCGCGGGACCCTCTTATGGCCCCCACATCAAACCTAGGGGGTCGGGGGGTGTACCCTGCCCCCTTTTGGTCATTTCCCCCTTTGTTTTTTGCCACCTCTTGTGTCTCGATCCTACCGAGACACAAGATGGCGGCCACTGCGGACTGTTTCGAATGTTTACAGACACCCGAGAGCCAATCAGCTTTCCGTGCGCAAGTCGCGTGGCGCGCCCGGAGCGCTCCCCGGTGCGCGTACCGGGGCGCTGCCATAGATATATAATTATTTTTTAACCTAAATTACTCAAAATCCTCTGGAGCACATATCTTGAGACATTGCAAAGGCACATCGGGCTACCAGTCCCTACAATTTTGCCAAGTTTGGTAAAAATCCATTCAGCCGTTCGAGCTAAAAGTGCGACCGACCGCCCTATGGAAATTAACATGGGGAAAACACGTTTTGGGACCCCCCTTTTATCTCGGCCCCCACTTGACGAATCCCCCCCAAACTTCCAGGGAAGGAGCGGAGCGCCGCGAGGCAAAGTTGCTGAGAAATTCAGGCAGATTCCTCAACCGGCGCCAAAGTTATTCCCAATAGAATGTTGCGATTTCCCTATGGAAATCAATCCTAACTATAACTACCTACTGGCGACCGCCAGTAGGTAATATATATATAAATATTATTTCCACTCTCTCCTTCACGGAAAGCAACGAGCCGCACTCCAGCAGTAAGGTTGGATATTTCTTTATTTTATTGCAGTCCTGACGCGTTTCAGTCGAGCTACGACTTTCTTCAGAGGCTTCTGCACTGGCATTTCTTCATTACCACCATGTTTCCTCACATTTTATTCAAGCCCTCTAGTGGGCGTCCATGTTTGGATGTGTAGTGCATCCTGGGATTTGTGGTACTGACAACAACCCTCCAGTGGGTAATGCCATGTGTGATTCAGAGTTTTTTTTAAACAAAAGTTTGTTCCCTTACTGTTGCTCCCATTGCTGGTTGTCAGGAAACCATACCAAAGCCAGTCTTCGGTAGCGCCTGTCGTCCCTATTCGCTTGCGCGGGCTTCCAAAGGAGTTCGGTTTCAGGACGGGGTCGGCGCACTTGCTGGCGGTGCGATCCTCTTGGCGGAACCAAGCCCGTATATATTATTTCCACTCTCTCCTTCACGGAAAGCAACGAGCCGCACTCCAGCAGTAAGGTTGGATATTTCTTTATTTTATTGTAGTCCTGACGTGTTTCAGTCGAGCTACGCCTTTCTTCAGAGGCTTCTGCACTGGCATTTCTTCATTACCACCATGTTTCCTCCCATATTATTCAAGCCCTCTAGTGGGTGTCCATAATTGGATGTGTAGTGCATCCTGGGATTTGTGGTACTGACAACAATATATATATATATATATATATATATATATATATATATATTGGATCTGTGAGTGAGGGAGTGAGTGTCTGTGTGGTTCAATCAGTGGGTGTGTGATAGTCTGAGTGGATTCTGAGTGGGTGCATGAGTGTCTGAGTGTGTCTGTGAGTGGGTGATGAGTGTTTGAGTGGATCTGTGAGTGGGTGTGTGAGTGTCTCAGTGGGTCTGTGAGTTGGTGTGTGAGTCTCTGAGTCGGCCTGTGAGTTGATGCATGAGTGTGTGAGTCAGTGGGTGAGTGAGTCTCTGAGTCGGTCTGTGAGTGTGTGTGTGTGAGTCTCAGTGGGTGAGTCTCAGTGGGTATGTGAGTGGGTGAATGAGTGCTTGAATGGATCTGTGAGTGGGTGCATGAGTGTCTGAGTGTGTTATTGGGTGTGTGAATCTCTGAGTGGGTCTGTCAGTGGGTGCGTGAGTGGGCCTGTTAGTGGGTGCATGAGTGGATGAGTGGGTCTGTCAGTGGTTTCACGGTTAGAAGGCACACAGCAGCAGGTCCTCATGCCAGCTCACCCTGTGATGGTCCTCCTATTCAGGTTGCCTGTATTCTGCTACCCTCTGCTGCCTTCAGTTTTGTGCCTCCCCTGCTCATTTTCTGCTCATTCTTCTGCCTCTTCTCTCCTGCCCTCTATTTTGCCATTCTCCGCTTGCTCTTCCTGTTATTTTGTCGCTTTCTGCTCACTCCTGACCTTTATTCTGCCTCTTTATGCTCATTTCTGACCTTTATTCAATCTCTTGCTGCTGGTTTCTGACCTCTATTCTGCCTCGTTTGCTCCCTTCTTACCTTTATACTGCCTCTTTCTGCTTCATTCTGACCTTTACTCTGCCTCTTTCTTCTTGTGCATCAACTTTATTTTGTCTCTTTCTTACCTTTATTTTGCCTCTTTCTCCTCATTTCTCACGTTTATTTTGCCTCTATCTGCTCCCTTATGACCTTTATTCTGCCTCTTTCTGCTTGTTTCTCACCTTTATTTAGCATCTTTCCACTCGTTTCTCACCTTTGCTTTGCCACCTGCTAAAAAAGAACCAATTCTAACTTTTATTCTGTCTCTTTCTACTCCTTGGTCACCTTTATTTTGCATCTTTCTGCTCATTGCTGACCTTCATTTTTTCTCTTTCTGCTCGTTAAATTTGCCGCTTGCTGACCTTTATTCTGCCTCTTTTTGCACGTTTCTCTCCTGCATTTTGCCTCTTTCTGCTCATTGCTGATCACTATTTTGCCTCTTTTTGCTCGTTTCTCACCTTTATTTAGCCTCTTTTTGCTCGTTGCTGACCTTTCTTCTGCCTCTTTCAGCTTGTGTCTCACCTTTATTTTGCCTCTTTCTGCTCATTGCTGACCTTTATTCTGCCTCTTTCTGGTAATGTCTGACCTTTTCCTGCCTCTTTCTGCACATTTTGCACCTTTGTTCTGCCTCTTTCCTCTCTTTTCTGACCTTAATTTTGCCCTTTTCTTCTCTTTTCCCTGAGACTGCGAGGGAGCCTCAAGGCCTCCCCTGTCCCAGCCGTCTCCCCGTCTCCTGTGGGACCCGGCATTGCTGCTGCACAGGGGGCTGCTGGAATGCAGCTTGCTCCGTGCACGAGCAATCGTTTGATCTCATTCCCTTCCCACATATCTGCAGGCAGGTAAAGAGATGAAACTTCTGCTTGCATCATGCGTGAGCACTATGACAGCTCCTGCCCACTGGAACTGGAATGTTTGCTTTTGCTTGGCAGGAGCTGTCAAAGCTACTGTCAAGCAAAAACAAATAACTATATCCTGGGGATGGGTACCCAGAGACATAGCAAGTGTTGGCCCTCTGGGGTGGCAACCACCAGGGCCATGTATGTCCCCAGGAGGGGGCCACAATGCCACTCTCCTTCTGTTTGCACAAGATGCCCCATGGAGGTGAAGGTCCCTGGGGATAAGAACTGCATAGGAGGGGGGCCACAAGGCCCTCCCCCTTTTTTTTTTACAAAAAAGAAAGCCCCAGGGAGGTGGTGGTCCCCAGGGCTCACGCTCATCTATGTGGCCCACCCTAGTCAATGTATTTATAGCCCCAGGGAGGTGGCGGCCCCTGGGGCTCGGGGTGTCCACAACGCCCCCCCCCCCCCCATTTCTTTGTATTTAGCCCCAGGGAGGTTGTGGTCCCTGGGGCTCGGGGGGGTCTAGCTCCCCCGCTTTAATAAAAGTAAGCTTGGGGGGGAAGGGTGGTTCCTGGGGAATAGTGTGCCCAATGAGGGGGGCCCGTGAGCCCCCCTACTTTTTTTTAAAAAGCCTGCCTGCCCCAGGGGCATGACCCACCTGTGGGCATTTAATGTAAACAAGAGTGAGTGACTGTGCTTTTTTTAATGTAATTTTTGCCACTGATTTGTATCTCTATCGTGTTCCAGCAGAATTATTGTCCCCGTGACCCTGTTGGGGTCACAGGGGGACCACTGCTAGGGGGTCAGGGTATTCCTACCCTGCCTCCTTTTCTTTCTATTAACCCCTTCACTGCTAGGCCTTTTCCCCTCCTGTGCTAAGCCATTTTTTGCCGATTTGGGTCAGTGTGCGCTAAGGCCCCTGTAACTTTTTGACCACATAAGGTATCCATGCCAAATTTGCGTCCTTTTCTTCCAACATCATGGGGATTCTAAAGATAACCAGGGTTTGTGGATTCCCTTGGAGGGTTCCCAGAAATTAAGCAAATACAGAAAAATGTTAGTTTTTTTCAGAAAAAAGGGGAAAACAGGTTGCAAATGAAAGCCTCTGGGGTTTTCCCTGCAAATGTTATCAAAAAAGGGTTTCTGGGGTTGAAATCAGTATTTTCTCAGCTTTTAGGAAATTACAGTCTTTTGTCAGAGAACCAATATTTTTTACACAGTTCTGGCATTTTTCTGGGACTTAGCCCATTTTTGCTATTTTTAGTGCTTTCAACTTCCTTCCAGTTAATGGTAGAAATGAGTTTGAAAGCAATAATGGATCCTGGAAAGCTATACATTTTAGAAAAGTAGACAAAATTCTGAATTCAGAAAGGGGGCATTTGTCTAAGTCCATGAAGGTTTATTTATAGAAATTCACAGTTAAATATTGGAAAAATTGAAAATTAGTTGAAAAAAACAGCCTTTTGTCTCAACGTTTTCACCTGTAACTTCTTGTCATTTTGTCAGCTCTTTGAAAGCAATACACCGTTACATCCGTTTGACCTTCCTGGTTGTGGGGATATACAGGACTTGTAGTTGTGCTAAGAACCTGACAAACCCAGAGCCAAAAACTGAGCAGCAACTTGCAATGTTTTTTTATTATGTACCGGGTATAGAGCAATTATTCTGGGAAAATGTGTACATGGAAAAATCTGTATGAATGTAATTCTGAATTAGGTACAAATTATAGAGTTTAGAAACAGTGTATATTTCCACATTTTCAAAATTGGGAATACTCATACTAGCATGAGAATTATTGGTCATTTTTCAAAATGACTTTTTTTACACAATGTCTTTCATTTTGAAGGGAGAAATGCATGAAAACTCAATAGGTAATAACAGTTGATTTACATATCTGAATTACCCTAGGTCTCCCGATAAAAATGGTACCTCACTTGTGTGGGTCGGCTTTGTGCCTGCGACAGGAAATGGGGCAAAATGCAACGTTGTCATACCTCAATTTCGCAGTTAAAAATTGACCCATTTTTAGCAAAGTGCCTACCTGTAGTTTTTGCACCCTAGCTCTGCCGGCACCTAGGGAAACCTAGCAAACCTATACATTTTTGAAAAGTAGACACCCAGGGGAATCCATGATGGGGTGACTTGACTGCTTCCCACGAGGTTCTGTTACCCAGAATTCCTTGCGAACCTAAAAAAGTGTACAAAATAACACATTTTCCCCACATTTCTGTGGTGGAAAGTTAAGGAATCTGCGTGGATCTACAAATTTCCTTCCATCCTGCGTTCCCCAAAGTCTTTTGAGAAAAATGGTACCCCACATGTGTGGGTCGGCCTAGTGCCTGCAACGGGAAACGGCGCAAAACGCTACATGGTCACCCCTCACTTTCGCAGGGACAAATGACCATGTTTTGGAAAAGTGACTAGCTGTAGTTTTTGAACCCCAGCTCTGCCGGCACCTACGGAAACCTAGCAAACCTATACATTTTTGAAAACTAGACACCCAGGGAAATTCAGGATGGTGTGACTCCACTGCCTCCCACCAGGTTCTGTTACCCAGAATCCCTTGCAAACCTAAAATATTAGAAAAAAAATGTATTTTCCTCACATTTCTGTGATGCAAAGTTCTGGAATCTGTGTGGATCAACAAATTTCCACCCACCGCGCGTTCCCCACCGTCCTATGAGAAAAATGGTACCTCACTTGCCTGGGTCTGCCTAGTGCCTGCGACAGGAAATGCGCAAAACGCAACGTGGTCGCACCTGAATTTCGCAGTGAAGACTGGCCCTTTTTTGGCAAAGAGCCTACCTGAAGTTTTTGAATCCTCGCTCTACGGGCACCTAGGGAAACCTAGCAAACCTATACATTTTATAAAACTAGACACCCAGGGGAATTCAGGATGGTGTGACTCCACTGTCTCCCACCAGGTTCTGTTACCCAGAATCCCTTGCAAACCTAGAAAATTGGAAAAGAAAACGCATTTTCCTCACATTTCTGTGATGGAAAGTTCTGGAATCTGCGTGGATCAACACATTTCCACACACCCTCTGTTCCCCAAAGTCGTATGAGAAAAATGGTACCTCACTTGCCTGGGTCTGCCTAGTGCCTGCGACAGAAAACGGCGCAAAACGTAACGTGGTCGCACCTCAATTTCGCAGTGAAAACTGGCCCTTTTTTGGCAAAGTGCCTACCTGAAGTTTTTGAATCATCGCTCTGCCGGCACCTTGGAAAACCTAGCAAACCTATACATTTTTGAAAACTAGACACCCAGAGGAATACAGGATGGGGTGACCCCACTGCCTCCCACCAGGTTATGTTACCCAGAATCCCTTGCAAACCTAAAAAATTGGAAAACAAAACGCATTTTCCTCACATTTCTGTGGTGGAAAGTTCTGGAATCTGCGTGGATCAACAAATTTCCACCCACCCCGCGTTCCCCAAAGTCTTATGAGAAAAATGGTACCTCACTCGCCTGGGTCTGCCTAGTGCCTGGGACAGGAAACGGGGCAAAACACAACGTGGTCGCACCTCAATTTCGCAGTGAAAACTGGCCCTTTTTTGGCAAAGTGCCAACCTGTAGTTTTTGAACCCTAGCTCTGCCGGCACCTAAGGAAACCTAGCAAACCTATATATTTTTGAAAACTAGACACCCAGGGGAATTCAGGATGGGGAGACTCCACTGCCTCCCACCAGGTTCTGTTACCCAGAATCCTTTGCAAACCTAAAAAAATTGGGGGGGAAAACGCATTTTCCTCACATTTCTGTGGTGGAAAGTTCTGGAATCTGTGTGGATCCTCAAATGTCCTCCCACCCAGCCTTCCCCTAGGTGACCGCTGAGCCTGATTCAGGCGAGGTCACCCCCACTCCGCTGATCCTGCCCGCTGCTCTGCTGCCTCGCTACTGCCTCGTGGGACTTCCCCCCTCAGCTGGCTCGTTGCTGACTCCAGCGCCGCCTCTGTGTTCTCCCCGGGCCAGCCTTTGACTCCAGTGCCTCCTCTGTGTTTCTCCCCGTGTCAGCCTTTGTCGTGTGTATAGCCTTTGCCTCCTGTGCTGCCCTACCTCTGTGTTGCCTTCTTCGTTTTGCCTCTGCCTGCCTTGCCTCCACTACCCCCTGCTCCCCCCCTCTGCTCACCTCCCCTACCTTGGGTGCCGCTCCCTGCCGCCGAGCCGCCCCAGTCCCCCTTCCCACCACAGACCTCCGTCGACCCCGCCCCCCCTCCTGTCCATTGGCCGTCCCGCTCCCGCCACCCAGCTGACCCGCCCTCCCCGCTCCTTCTTAAGGGGACCGAGCGCAGGGACAAGGAGTGACCGCTGAGCCTGATTCAGGCGAGGTCACCCACCCCCACTCCGCTGATCCTGCCCGCTGCTCTGCTGCCTCGCTACCGCCTCGTGGGACTTCCCCCCTCAGCTGGCTCGTTGCTGACTCCAGCACCGCCTCTGTGTTCTCCCCGGGCCAGCCTTTGACTCCAGTGCCGCCTCTGTGTTTCTCCCCGTGTCAGCCTTTGTCGTGTGTATAGCCTTTGCCTCCTGTGCTGCCCTACCTCTGTGTTGCCTTCTTCGTTTTGCCTCTGCCTGCCTTGCCTCCACTACCCCCTGTTCCCCCCTCTGCTCACCTCCCCTACCTTGGGTGCCGCTCCCTGCCGCCGAGCCGCCCCAGTCCCCCTTCCCGCCACAGACCTCCGTCGAACCCCGCCCCCCTCCTGTCCATTGGCCGCCCCGCTCCCGCCACCCAGCTGACCCGCCCTCCCGGCTCCTTCTTATGATGGCCCCCAGAGCGACCGCGCAGCGGACGCGTGCAGCGGTAGCACCGAATGAGCGCCGAAGGTGCGCCAAAGGTAAGCCCGTCTGCGCCCGTCCGCGCCTGGACCGCGCCCAGTGCCAGGACCCCTGTCTCCCGCAGACACCAGCCCACCCGCCGGACCTACGAATGCCACCGAACTCAACGCACTCAACGCCGGCCGAACCCCGGGTTGCTATCGAGCCACCCCGAGACGCACCCACGGACCCTTCTGCTGCCACTCCTGCAAGTTCACCTGCATCCGGACCTGCACTACACCGGCCCCGACCAAGACGAGCAACAGTAGCAGCCATCTGAAGTGCATCCTGATCAACACCCGCTCCGTCCACAGACACGCCGTCGAGCTCTGGAACCTGCTCGACACCACAGCCCCAGACGTCGCCATCCTCACGGAAACCTGGATGAACGCCTCCTCAGCGCCCGACATCGCCATCGCCATCCCAGACGGCTACAAAATCATGCGGAGGGACCGCATCAACCAGACTGGAGGAGGCATCGCCATCATCCACAGGAACACCATCTGCATCACGACCAACACCGACGACACCCTCGCACCAGCCGAGCACCTGCACTTCCAGATCCACATCAACCCCAAGACCACACTCAGAGGCACCCTCATCTACAGACCCCCGAGACCACGCACTCAATTCAGCGAGGACATCGCCGACTTCATCAGCCCGCACGCCCTCCCCTCCGCTGACTACATCCTCCTCGGGGACCTCAACTTCCACCTGGAGAACAACAACGACCGCAACACCACCGCCCTGCTGGACAACCTCGCCAACCTTGGACTCAAGCAACTGGTGACCACCCCCACCCACTACGCCGGACACACACTCGACCCGGTCTTCTCATCCAGCAAGGACATCGCCTTCAGCCACGCCACCGGACTCCACTGGACGGACCACAGCTGCGTCCACTTCAGCTTCAGAAGGACCACAATCCACCATCACCAGCAACAGGCTGCACGCCGAAGCTGGAACAAGATCACTGCCGACCAGCTCGCCACTTCTCTGAGCAAGAACCCTCCCACCAGCACAACGAACCCCAGCCAAGCGGCCACCAACCTCACGAAGTGGATCAGCAACTGCGCAGACGACCTGGCCCCTCTGAAGACCCCGCCGAGCAGACCCGGCAGCAAGAAAGCCCCATGGTTCAACGACGAACTCAAGAGCTCCAAGAAGAACTGCAGAGCACTTGAGAAAGCCTGGCGCAGAGACCCAACACCGGACAACATGACTGCCCTCAAGCTCGCCACCCGAAAACACCACCAACTGATCCACGCCACCAAGAAAACTGCATTCAAGGAACGACTAGACAACAACGCACACAATAGCAAGGAACTCTTCAACATCGTTAAAGAGCTCTCCAACCCCAACGCCGGTATCAACGACATCACCCCTTCGCAAGACCTCTGCAACTCCCTCGCCTCCTACTTCCACAACAAGATCGCAGACATACACAACAGCTTCTGCACTCAAGCGACGCACGCCACGACCGAACCACCGCCCCCCACCACCACCCTCCACGCCTGGACCCCGGTCAGCACCGAAGAGACCGTCCGCACGATGAACTCCATCCACTCCGGATCTCCGACCGACCCCTGCCCGCACCACGTCTTCAACAAGGCCGACGCTGTCATTGCACCCCGCCTGCGGGACATCATCAACACCTCCTTCGACACGCCACCTTCCCGGAGAGCTGGAAGCACGCCGAACTCAGCGCTCTACTAAAGAAACCATCAGCCGACCCCACCGACCTCAAGAACTACCGCCCCATCTCGCTGCTCCCGTTCCCTGCAAAAGCCATTGAGAAGACCGTCAACAAGCAGCTGGCCACCTTCCTCGAGACGAACGGATCTCTTGACCTCTCGCAGTCTGGCTTCCGGGCCAACCACAGCACCGAGACCGCTCTGATTGCAGCGACCGATGACATCCGAGCCATGCTCGACAACGGAGAAACAGCGGCCCTCATCCTCCTAGACCTCTCCGCGGCCTTCGACACTGTCTGCCACCGCACCCTAGTGCAGCGCCTCAGCAACGTCGGAATCCAGGAGAAGGCATTGGAGTGGATCATCTCCTTCCTCGCCGGAAGGACACAGAGAGTCCTCCTCCCCCCGTTCAGATCAGAAGCCACCGAAGTCATCTGCGGCGTTCCTCAATGCTCCTCGCTCAGCCCAACCCTCTTCAACGTCTACATGAGCCCCCTCGCAGCCATCGCACGCCAGCACAACCTCAACATCATCTCCTACGCCGACGACACCCAGCTGATCCTCTCCCTCACCAATGACCCTGCCACCGCCAGAGCCAACCTTCACGAAGGGATGAAAGAGGTAGCCGAATGGATGAAGAACAGCCGCCTGAAACTGAACTCGGACAAGACGGAAGTCCTCATCCTGGGATCTTCACCCTCCGCCTGGGATGACTCCTGGTGGCCCCCGCCCTAGGCAGCGCACCCAAACCAACAGACCACGCACGCAACCTGGGCTTCATCCTGGACTCCTCCCTCTCCATGACCAGACAAGTCAACGCCGTCTCCTCGTCGTGCTTCAACATCCTGCGCATGCTACGTAAGATCTTCCGGTGGATCCCCACCGAGACAAGGAAGATGGTCACCCAGGCCCTCGTCACCAGCCGTCTGGACTACGGCAACTCCCTCTACGCCGGAACCACCGCCAAACTCCAGAAGAGACTCCAGCGGATCCAGAACGCCTCAGCACGACTCATCCTGGACATCTCCCGTCGCAACCACATCTCCAAACACCTGAAAGACCTGCACTGGCTACCGGTCAACAAGAGGATCACCTTCCGCCTCCTCACCCACGCACACAAAGCCCTACACAACGAAGGCCCAGGATACCTCAACAACCGCCTCAACTTCTACGCTCCCAAACGCCAGCTTCAATCGACCAGCCACGCCCTCGCCACCGTCCCTCGCATCCGAAGAGCCACCACAGGAGGAAGGTCCTTCTCCTACCTCGCCGCCAAGACCTGGAACTCCCTCCCGACTCACCTCCGCCTGACCCAGGACCACCTAGCCTTCAGGAAGCAGCTCAAGACCTAGCTGTTCTAGCAGTAGCAGACCCTCCCCCTAGCGCCTTGAGACCCTCCGGGTGAGTAGTGCGCTATATAAATGCTCTGATTGATTGATTGATTGATAGGTCTTCTGATAAAAATGGTACCTCACTTGTGTGGGTAGGTATAGTGGCTGCAACAGGAAAAGGCCCAAATTTTACGGTGGAGACTTAAATATTACCTATAGCAAAAATAACTTATTGGGGGCACCTGAGTTTTTTGCCCGTGCTCCACGGCCATCTTTGGAAACTACCAAACCCAAACAGGTCTGAAAACTAGACACCCGGGGGAGTCCAGGGAGGTATGGCATGCATGTGTTCCCCTACGTTTTCCTACCCAGAATTCCCTGCAAACCTTAACATCAGGTTAAAAAAACACGTTTCCATACATTTTTGCGTGGGATCTCTGTGCCGGCACAAATGTCCTACCACGCAGCGTTTCCCTTGTTCTCCCGAGTAAAATGATATGTCACTTGTGTGGGTGGTACCATTTTTATCGGGAGACCTGGGGGAATGCTGGGTGGGAGGAAATTTGAGGATCCACACAGATTCCACAACTTTACCACACAAAAATGTGAGAAAAAAGCTTTTTTTGGCCAAATATTAGCTTTGCAGTGGATTCTAGGTAGGAGAATGATGAGGGACCCACGCAAGCCATACCTCACAGAAGTCCCCTGGGTGTCTAGTTTCCATAAATGTATGGTTTAGGAAGGTTTCCCTACATGGCCGCCGAGCCCCGGGCCAAAAACTCATCGAAACCCCCTTGCAAAACCAGATTGCTTTGTGATAGGTAATTTTGATGTTGCCTCATTAGGTTTTGGGCGCTTGCCTGTTGCGGGTCCTTGAATCACCCACGCAAGTGAGGTACCATTTTTATCAGGAGACCTGGGGGAACGCTGGGTGGGTGGAAATGTGTGTGAGCCCAGTGATGCCACACTTTTACACACAAAAATGTTTGAAACAATTTTTGCGAGTGATTTCACAAAAAATTAAATACACTGTTAATAATGGAAAGGACGAGAAACTGAACCATTGACTCACAGCTCGTGGGCTGTAAAGCCACGACAAGGCACCAATCTCTTTACAGGCCATTCATACATCTTTCATACATGTGACACATACAAAAAATTCACACCGCCAGCCGCGGACCCATCACATTACTACACTTCCACCAGCAGACATCGCCAATCAAGGGCCCATCACATTCACACGTCCACATTCCTGACACAGCAACTACACAAACTCATGGATTGCATGGAGTGGCGCTCAGCTAGCACTGTGTGTAGTAACCAGCATTAGGTCACTTCCCACACACCGCCAGCCGAGCACCAGTCCACGCTCACCACCAGCCAAGCACCAGACCACACACACCGCCAGTCAAGCACCAGACCTCGCACACCGCCAGCCAAGCACCAATCCACACACACCGCCAGGAAAGCACCAGTCCACAGACACCGCCAGCCAAGCACCAGTCCAGGCACACCACCAGCCAAGCACCAATCCAAAAACACCACCAAGCAAGCGCAAGACCACGCACACCGCCAACCAAACACCAGACCACGCACACCGCCAGCCAAGCACCAGTCCACACACACCGCCAGGACAGCACCACTCCACACACACCGCCAGCCAAGCACCAGTCCAGGCACACCACCAGCCAAGCACCAATCCAAACACACCACCAGGCAAGCGCAAGACCACACACACCGCCAACCAAACACCAGACCACACACACCACCAGCCAAGCACCAGTCCACACACACCACCAGGCAAGCGCCACTCCACACACACCACCAGCCAAGCACCAGCCCAGGCACACCACAAGCCAAGCACCAATCCCAACGCACCACCAGGCAAGCGCAAGACCACGCACACCACCAACCAAGCACCAGATCATGCACACCGCCAGCCAAGCACCAGTCCACAGACACCGCCAGCCAAGCGCCAAACCATGCACACTGTCAGACAATGGACACTACACGCAAACCAACATCATACTTTAGTTTTTTCCCAATACAAATGAAAAACAGAAACAAATTGCAAATTGATACAAATCTACTAACACAACAACTAAATCTAAATACACTACACAAATGCCAACTTTGAAACTGAACAATAAGTTTTAAAGAATAGAGACCAGCCAGTTCACTTTACCACTCATGGATGCTCCCAAACATTATTTTGCGTGTGGTACATTCTAAAACAAGCAGGTACACACAGCCCAGGGTTAGAAGGACAGTCGGGGCAGTACATACGAACCTCCTTCCGCAAACCTCTTCGCCAACAGACTCTACATCTCCGACTGAGAAAGTCTTTTGAGGTTGTAGGAGGAATTTGATCAGGAAAGTGGTGATCTTTCAATCTGGCAACATCCCCCACCACTCCATCTCTAGGAACACTTGCCTGTTCCTCTAAAACAAAGCTGCCTATTACAGACTCCTGAAACTTTACAAAAGTCATCTTTGACTGAGGACAAGATTGCTGGAACACAACAAAAGCATTAAAGGTTGCAAAGTGGAAAAGATGGATAGCCAACTTCTTGTACCAAATGTAAGCCTTACGAAGAGCAGCATACGGTTCCAACCTCTGATCTACTCTGTCAACACCACCCATGTGCCTATTATAGTCTAAAATGCACACAGGTTTGCACGCTTCTGCAACCTGACCCCAAACAGTCACCGGTTCAGTGCTTTCATCATGTATGGAAGTCAACATGTAGACATCTCTCCTGTCTGAAAACGTCACAGCTAGAAGCTCCTTACAACGCAATGCACTGCACTGTCCCCGAGCAAGCTTTTGACAAACAAGTTTTTTTGGGAAACCTTCACGGTTAGAGCGGATTGTGCCACAAGCAACAGTGTCCACTTTGGCCAATTCCCTGAACAACCGCACACCAGTGTAGAAGTTATCTACATATAAATGATAGCCTTTGTTAAACAATCCTCTACCAAGTTCCCACACAATTTTCTCAGTCACTCCAAAAGTCGACGGACAACCAGGGGGGTTAATCCTGGATTCCTTACCGGTGTACACCCTGAAATTAGAGACATATCCAGTCTGACTGTCACACAGCATATAAAGCTTAATTCCATAGCGTGCCCTCTCACTAGGAATGTATTGCCTAAATACCAAGCGCTCCTTGAACAACACCAAAGACTCATCCACTGCAATTTCTTTCCCAGGAGCAAAAATCTCTGGAAATCGATCAACAAAATGATCAATGACAGGCCGAATCTTGAAAAGACGGTCACAATCAGGGTGATCTCGTGGCAAAGCTAAACCATTGTCAACAAAATGCATCATCTGAAGCAGAAGCAAATACCTATCACGACTCATGACTGCCGGAAATATAGCTGTTGCCATCAAGGGACTAGTAGACTAATATGAAGCCATTGATGGTTTCCTAAGCAAGCCCATCAAAAAAGTTAACCCCAAAAACTTTTTCATTTCCTCCAAATTTGTGGGAGTCCACTGGGTAGCTCTAGCGTGGGGCTTAAGGCTGGCACTGTTCTCCCTCAAAAACTGTTCTGCATACAAATTAGTCTGCTCTACAATCTCTGCCAAAAACACATCATCCATAAACAACTTGAAAAAATCAATTGGCAAAAAGTTTTCAGTGTTCACCCTACACCCTGGAACACCAGTAAATTCAGGCAATGCCGGCTGCACCATGCCTGGGGCAACCCAGAGGTCAGAACTTTCAACAACAAGTCTTGCAGCCTCAGGCTGCTGCCCAGCTGCCTCTTGTCTCACTATACCAACTGGAAGTCAAGCAGCCCCAGGCTGCAGCCCCGATGCCTCTTGCCGCACTACCGGCAAAGCAATGTCCTCCTCTAACACAGACACTTCATCCACACCAAAAGTAGCTTCATTAGCACTCTGAGTATCTTCATCATCAGACGATGCCATGTGGAGAGAAAACTCACTACCAGAATCTTCACCTCCCACCTCTGCCTCAGAATCAGAGTCAGTCTCAGCACCATGGTCAGAGGAAGAATCAAAAAGCATTCCAACAACTTGCTGAGCGGTAATCCGGCGGCTAGCCATTATCCTCACTAAGAAAGGAGACTGCACAAACAATTCAACAACCAACACTGTGCAAAGTAGGTAAAAAAATGTAAGCCTTTATCACAAAGATCTATGAACTGAATAACTATACAATTCACTTACAAAATACAGCCACACTCACCAGCACCTACTCTGCAAAGACACAGCAAATAGTCAACGATATCCCACTAGAAAGAAGAAAAAATAACTTAAATCTACAAAAAGCAAAATACACATCAAGCACAAATACAAAACATGTTTCACAATCACAAAAAACAGAAACCAAACATACTCGTATTACTACACACTTTTTAAAAAAAATGTACATAAAAATTGTACAAAAAAGGTCTCTTACCAAACACATGCAACTACACAAACAGCAGAACCACCAGTAATGAAACCGCACACTGCAACAGTCTAAAGAGAAAAGAAAACATTACACTTTAGAAAACAAAAACAATACACATTACAACAGGCTATGTCACAGGTTATGTCACAAATGGGGTGTCTGTCCCAATGGGGGACAGAATATAAATCTTTTTAAAATTTGGACCCCCTGGAAGCAACCCTTGCTCAAGGCGTCGCTTCCATTTAAAAAAAAAAGATTTCCCTGGTGTCTAGTAGGGTTTTTTTGCTCCATCCTGAGGGCAGAAAGGCAAAGTTATGGGGCAGAATATATTCAATAAAAACTATGGACCCAAGGAAGAGACCCTTGCCCAAGGGGACGCTTCCTTTGCAAAAAAAAAAACACAATCCCTGGTGTCTAGTGGACTTTTCTACCCCCCCCCCCCCGGGTCCAGATTCGGCCAAAAAAGGGGCCGATCTGAAAAATCTAAAATAATTATTTTGCCCCCAGAAATCAACCCTTGCCCGAGGGGTTGCTTCCTTTTCAAGAAAAAAACAATCCCTGGTGTCTAGTCGGTTTTTCTGCCTCCCCTGGGTCCAAATTCGCCAAAAAAATACCCAATCTGCCCCCAGGGGGGGGGCAGAAAAGTCTAAAACAATTATTTCGCCCCCAGGAAGCAACCCTTGCCCAAGAGGTCGCTTCCTTTGCAAAAAAAAGACAATACCTGGTGTCTAGTGGGCTTTTCTAACCCCCCTGGGTCCAGATTCGGCCACAAAACGTACAATTTGCCCCCACGGGGGCAGAAAAGTCTAAAATAATAATTTTACCCCCAGGAAACGACCCTTGCCCAAGGGGTCGCTTCCTTTTCATAAAAACAATAATCCCTGGTGTCTAGTGGGCTTTTCTGCCCCCCATGGTCCAGATTCGGCAAAAAAACGCGCGATCTGTCCTCGGGGGGGGGGGGGGGGCAGAAAAGTCTGAAGAATTAAATTATCCCCCTGGAAGCGACCCTTGCCCAAGGGGTTGCTTCCTTTGTAAACAAAAAAAACATCCCTGGTGTCTAGTGGGGGCATTCCTGGTGCAAGATCGCAACGCTGTGCGCGATCCTGAACCAGGAATGCCCTGCATTGGGACATCAACGGCCCCCCCGCCCCACCGGAGAGCAGAAACCTTACCTGTTCGCTGGACGCGCTGGAAAGAAATGGCTTCCAGCGCGTCCAGCACTTCCTGATGATGTCAGCGCGCGCTGAGCGCGCTGACGTCACCAGGAAGCGTGGGGGGCCCGGGGGTGGCAGCGGAAAGTCTTCCGCTGCCACCCCTGCTTAAAATACACAGATCCATGCCCCGGGGGGAGCGCCAGCACTCCCCCCCCCCCCCCCCCCGAGGGCTGTGCCGATGACGGCGCGGTTCTGTCATCAGCACAGCCCAACAGATGCTGATGACGGAACCGCTCCGTCATCAGCATCGAAGGGGTTAAAAAAAAATTGTGGGACTTGGCTGAAGCTGAGTCTCAAGATGGCTGCCAACACCTCCTGGTTAAAGTGATGGCAGCCAATCAGATTTCAAAATGGGGAGTGCCGGATCCTCAGAGGATCTGTGCCCCTAGATATCCACATTTATTTTTCCGTTAATATCTCAAAAACTATTTAATGGATTTACACTAAATAACAAAAAAAGCACTCTTTTTGGACCAATAGCTAGCTTTCCGCCATTCCATCCAGCGGTTTGTGCTTTTTTTTAATCGTCCGCCCCCCTTTACTCTGCCCCTGCTTGACGGATCATCCGGAAACCTTCATGCAGAACTAGAATCACCAACACAGTTTTTTGGGGTAAATTTTGTGAAGATTTGTCAAAGGGCACTAAAGATATAGGCAAGTCCAAATAAACTTTTCCTATAGAAACATGATCCTAACTATAACTACCTACTGACGACAATATATAGATGTGGGGTTAGATATAGAAAATCTATACATACTTTCCTTTCAGTATTTTATTCCACAATATTAGTGTCTTGCAAAATCTTGGACTCAATATTAAGGAGACACACCAACATCATGGCTAGACTTTGGAAACTCCCTCTGTGTTGGACTGCCTCAGTACTTTTTAAGAAAACTATGGGTAATACAGAATGCTATAGCTTGACTGATACTGGACTGACTACCAAAAGATTTTGGCTCGCACAATCTGCCCATAACATCATGCACAAACTTATGAGAAAATGATCTCTCTCATAGCAGCATACTCTAGCAGTGTACAGGTGTAACCATGTGCATGGGAATGTAAGCACACAAATAATGTTTTTGTGAGAATAGATGAGTTTTCCTTTTATTGATGGTCCCTTTATCAGCCCACATGAGTTTTGGATCAAAACAGCAAACAACTTTTTCATCCACAGGACTTTTTCAAGTCCACTGGTGCATCATTGTTTTGAATTGGACGATGGTCCAGTGGCTGAAAGTAGATGAGATGTTGTGAAACGGTGATGTGAAAAATAGTCTTTAAAAAGTCTGTACTGGCCAGTGTGTGATATATATGTAAGCCATATCTTGAGTTGTCACTTAAATTAGTTGTCCATTAGAGAGTTTTGGTCTATATAAGCAAAAGGCAAAAGTTAGTAACCTGTTTTGGATTGTGTGTAATGAAGTGAACAAGTGCATGCAGGAACGCATGCATCACTCTGCCAGAAAAGGGCAGGTTTATCTACCTCTCTTTCAGGGCTTGTTACCAGCTCCTCTAACTACTTACGACAGCTATGTAGGTCCTGTCAAGTAAGTGTATTCTCAACAGCAATCAACATGGTGGGTGACCTCAGGCCTTTTCAAAATGTGGGTGCTGGCACAAATTCTGTTATCACGACCCCATCAGCACAGATGGTGCTTGGTGGATAGGTGTCTGGGCCTACACTTTGTGTAAAGGCCTATTGCTCCCACTGTGTTGATTGCAGTCTGTGATTAATGAGTGTCCTAAAGCTCTGCTCCTATGTTGTATACTAAATCATAAAGCACATTACTCAGGGTCTTGTTGCGTTTGCGCATGCTATCTTAATAAACGAATGCACAAATGGAGTTCACCTATATTCATACATGAAGGATCTTAATTTTTCCAAGGAGTGTAGAGAGTGCAAAAACAGAGGTATTGCCGAGTGTGCATTTCTGGCTGTGCAATTTCTGGTATGGGGTGTGTTGCAAAATGAGTTAATATAACCCAAGTCTTCATTAAAGATCACATGTACGAAGCATTTTTGCTGTCCGATTTCAGACCACCAAAATGCTTTTGCATATGTACAAAATACAAATTGTGACTCGGTTACACTTTACCAAATCGCAATTTGTGTTTGTTATTGAGTATTTGAAAGGGAATTATTTAGGGTGTTCATTCCAAATACCAAATTTGAATGGGTTGTACAAATATGTTGCGACTGAATTACTTTCACAAAACATTCCGATATTACCGACTCCTTGAATGAGGTGGTAACCCATTTGCAAATGGAAAGGTGTCTCCAAGAAACCCCTTTCCCTTTGAGAATGGAAAACAAGTATTTTTCAAGAAATTAACCTACAAAGTCTCATTTTTTTCTTTTCAAAGCATCCCGTTTTTCTTTAACCCCTTCACTGCGGCGGCTATTCCGCCGCAGTGCTAAGGGGGCGGGGCGGAAATGCGGCGGGCGCATGCTGGTGACGGAACCTCTCCGTCACCAGCGTCGGTTGCGCAGTGCTTGTGACGGAGCGGTTCTGTCATGGCCCGCCCCGCTCAATAGAACGCTCAGCGCAGGTGCGGAATTCGCGCCACGCATGAGCGGCGAGCGGGCCATGACGGAACCGCTCCGTCATCAGCACAGCGCACCCGCAGCTGATGACGGAGCGGTTCCGTCATCAGCATGCAAAGGGTTAAGGAAAACGGGCTGCAGTTAAAAAAATTATAAATAAAATAAAACAATATAGAGTCACAATAGTTTTATATTATTTATACAACTATTGTGACTCTATATTGTTTTATTTTATTATTCTAAGATATGTGCATCCCCCCGCCCCCCCCCCTCTTTCCCCCCTTCCTATTCATTTTTGGCTTATTGCATTTTATGCTCATAATTTCAACATTTACGCATGTAAGATTTATTCTTTTTGTATTGTATTTTGAACTTAAAAAAATTTATAAATATTGTCTTATTTAAAAGTAATCAGAGGCATGGTGGTCTGCTGACTCCATGAGGCTAACATTCCTGTAATGGCGGCGATTCCTAATAGGTCTCAAATTACGACCTACCTCATTAATATACATGAAGTAGGCCTATTTTCAACCCACTAGGAATCACTAATGAGACTCAAAAGAGTTTCATACGTTAGGAATATAGATTTCCTAACTTCGATTCAATCGCAATTAGGAAATCAGTATTCCTAATTTTAGTACATCTGGCCCTAAGTGCCTTAAAGGTGCCTGAATGTTAAAAGGTACTTGTCCAACGCATCATGTGTAGAAATGTATCTCCACTGATTACAGCAACGGGTTCGGGATCGTAAGTTCCATTTGCAACCAAACCATTAAAAACGCTTCACTCTCTTGTTAGATCATTTAAATGGTTATTTATTATACCCTGGCCCAACTTCTAACTTGCACCATAAGGTCTTGCTAAGGGGCTGTGGGACGTGTGTGGTTTGTAGACCATGAAAGCACATTCTTTTCTACTGCTGAGAAAATAGATGCAAGGTGTAGTAGCTAGCAGGCATCCTCCACGCTGGAGTACTTTCAGACCTTCCTCACGAATTGTTCTATTTTTCTTTCCCACGCTTGGAGCTGTTGTCTTTCGTAATGTCCCGTCAAGCAATGTAGCCCGTTGTTCCGTTTTTTCCTTATTTGCATTTAATTAGCTCATTGAGCTATACTTCCTTTTCGAAATAGGAGCTCGAGGTTCTGCACAATGCAATATGTCGATTCGGTTCACAACCTCCCCTAGGCAAAAACAATTATTATAACATTTTGCATTCCAGAAAATGCTTCCGTCCCGCCTGTGTTTATAGCTGATGGTTCCTTCTGGGATGTGCCAGCACCTAATGATGAAATACTCACCGGCTGTGTACGGAATGTTTCTTAAGCTCAAGGTACACAAATGTAGTAATGAGAACACACAATCGGTTGGTGCCAACAAATTTATACCTGCCAATATGTTGTCAAAAAAGAGGTCGAATTTCTGTAGGTTGGCAAACACCACAAAATACAGCGTAAAAAGTTACGGTAGCTCAAATTGAAACAGTTCTTTTTTCCTGTTTGGGAATTCAAGTCGAAGCCCTATTTGGACATTGCAGGAATACTGTCAGGGCACGTGGGAAGACCAATCTTTTGGAAGAGGAAGCCTCACACACAGTTTATGTCATGCTGTATCATCGGCAAACTCTCTCAACCCTTGTAGCACAGTGACACCAGAGTGGAACCGACCTCCCGGTGAAGTCAAGCCTAGGAGGGAGTTCTTAGATAAAGATGCGCTGGACAAATGGCGGGATCCAGATTATTTTAAAATACCTTGGGATACAAATGCATATCACCTTTAATATAGGGGACCTCGGGTATATCTAAAAACAACAGTGAGATGGCAAGTGATAGCAATGACTCAAACTATCTAACTAAGCCAACATGTGTCTGCCCTTATAGTTAGGCTATATAGGTCTTGGGTAATCTTTAGGGACAAGGATCCCTAGTGGACTGTCCTCAGGGCTGGCCTGGCCATAGCAAGCACCTGGCATTTCCCCGGTGGGCCGCTAGGGTGGGAGCCGATTTTGGGCACCTGGGGGCCGTTTTTGTTACATGGCCTTCTTGCAGCATAGCTGCAAAATCGGCCCCTGTAACAAAATGGCCAAAACCGGTCCTGGCAAACGGCTCGGCCGCTCCCCGGGTGGGCAGCGAGCTCTTTGGCAGGGCCAGTTTTGGTTCCCAGTCCGACCCTGACTGCCCTAATCCCCAAATGCAATGTATGGAGAAACCAAAAAACTAGGTGAATCCAACGTGGACATTGGTACATTGCACTCTAATATAGGGGATACCAGCTCCTTAGTCTGGGAGGGGACGATTTCCTCTTTAGTCACAAGTTTGTCAAAAGGCCATCATGCTTCCAAACCTACATAGACTGTCCTATGTAGGTTCCTTCTGGGTCAAATCTGTTTACACACAAAACCAGTCATTGCCTCATATTTGTTACCTGTATGAAATTCAGCAACATAGGGCCACATATACAAAGCATTTTTGCATTTGCAAATGGGCCGATTCGCAGAATTGGCCCATTTGCGAACTCAAAAAGGCTTTCTTAAATGTACCAATCTATTCAGTATAAAGAAGGGCATGTTTAGGGCGTCCCTTTTTAGTTCGGAATCTCAGAGGTATGTGTGAATGTTTTGCGACTGAAGTCTGGTTGCAAAACATTTGCATTTTACTTCCTACTTCGAGTAACCAATTCGCAAATCCCTCTGTGAATGTTTGTTAAAACATTTTTTAAGAGCATGCAGTGATCCCACGAATCACTGCCCACTGTTAAAAAAATTAAATTTAAACTAAATTTAAATTTAAATGAAAACAAAAAACTTTTCGGGACAGATGTACAAAGCTTTTTTACGTTCGAATTGGGCTGTTTGCGATAGGAGAAAGGCTTTTTGAAATGAACAAATCCCTATTTGTGATAACCAATTACCGATTCGCACATTGGGTTTGAAATTATGTATTAGGAAAGGGTAGGTATAGGGTGCCCCTTCCTAATACTGGATCACAGTGGTACATGTAAATGTTTTGTGACATAAATGCGGTTGCAAAACCTTTGCATTTTACTGCCCACATCAAGTAGATGGTAACCTATTTGCAAATGGGAAGGGGTACCCAGGGGACCCCTTCTCCATTGTGAATGTTGGTAAAACCATTTTTAAGAGCGGGCAGAGGTCTTAAGGACAATATCATGCTCTTAAAAATTAAAAGAAAGCTTCTCATTTTTTTTTTAAATATCCAATTTTCTTTAAGAAAAACGGGCTGCATTTAAAAACAAAAAATGCTTTTTTGAAAAGCAATTACAGTGATGGTTGTCTGTTGACTTCAGCTGCCCAAAATCCCTGTGATTTTTTAGATTCCCAATTGGTCGCAAACCGAGACCTACTACATTAATATTCATGAGGTAGGCCTACTTGCGACCATTGTTCCCTGTAGCATGCGCGCATGCGCATTATGTCTTTTCCCAGTGCGTACTTTTTGTACTTTGATTCACATCGCACACCACTGACCAGGCGACCGCTACACATGCCGCATGCTCTCCATTAGTGTTGAAAGTGGAAGCCTGCAAGGTATGCAGCAGCAGCTTCCGGCCATGACACATGAATGGTACATGTATTGGTGGCAGTGGCACTGATCCTCACCTAGGATACCACAATATTTTACACTAATTTCAGATTTATTGGCACGTTTAAAGGCCTGTTTATTAGGCCTGGTAGCTACAGATCCCCACTGTGTATCTTCAGGAGCTGGGCTCGAAATCCACGCACTGGCTGCTCGCATTCCTGTGAATCCCAACAATGTTAAAAAACATGTAACGTAGTCTGTGTTCATTGTATTAGCTTTCTACATAATATTCTAAATCATTCATTACTCCCCCCAACCAGAATTAAACTATTTTGCCAATCAGACCCAAATTTACTTCGGCACTTTGGATGACTGAAGAACATGTTGTTGTGGCGGTGTAGCGTTTTCACTGCAGAATAAACTCTCCTCACCACAAGTGTATCTTTTGTCCCATGCAACAGAACTAATTTGTGGATGGTCCTCCTTTCAAAAGACTCCACCCTCCAGCCCTTGACCTCTAATCTTGTGTGCTTACCATTAAGTATTCCTCTTCATGTCTCTGTTTGTAGAATTGCTTTGAATGTAAGCATTTGCACTGAAAAGGTACAATCTACAGATATCTGCATGATGTTTATTTTCAACACCTGTGCCCCATGCTACTTCATTAGCAGTACAGCAGTACAATGTCATTGTCTTTACAGAACTTGAAGAAACATATAGCTCCTTGTCATTACTCACACCTTAGGCAATAAATATTCATATCTGAACCGTATGAGTCCTGTTATGAATGCTGGCTGATATTTTTAAGTGAAGCATCCTTACAGTGTTCATCTTCTGGGGACATCTAATGCCTTACTTATGATTTTAATTCATTTTCAAAGTCTCATCTCCTTCCACCATGTCACTGGCCATAATCCTATCTTTCCTACGTCTATGCCCTATGCTTCCTAAAACCTAAGTTTTATAGGGTCTACCATACTATTCACTAACACACATTGCCATTACTCTTCACTAACACTCAGCAATTCTATGATCACTCACATCTATGCCTCCTTACACCCAGAACTAGCAATCTCATCTACCCACTGAGACACTCCACCAAACCAGTGAGGTTTCACCGCTAATAAACTCTCAGTCACTTTGACTGTGTTGGCTCAATCTTTCATGAAACGTCCAGACCACTGACTATTTTCATTCTCACAACACCCACTCCATATCTGTGCCATCAAGGAATCTGGGTCAATTACAAGGATTCAATCATACTTACCAATATTCATAGAAACCTTGCCACATCAACAACTGCAAAGGTGGAGGAGTTGGTATCCTCAGTTTGATTCTTAAAACCATCCCCACTCTCATACAAGCCACATTCCCATTTGCCTTTGAATATCATTCTATATTTTCTTTTTAAGCAAGCATTATACATGTTCATCATCATTCCCTTCCCGGCACAATTCTATTAAATCATCCATCTTGTTAAGTTCAATATAACACTCACTAATCAACTGCAATACAGCAATTTTTCATAACTTATCGCTGACCACTTCCTCCTAACTCTCACTAATATTTTCCCGGGGAAACATCAATATCCCATACTGGTATCAATATGTGTGAAATGCACCTGTTTTCACTCTTGTTGCAACAAATGTTTTGAGTGGTAATTGCCACTGATTTATGTAGCTGAGCACTGCGCTCACATTCTTGATCAGTTCCTTCGTGCACACAGCCTTTGTAGCAGCGCACAGAGATCTTTCACTGTCGCTCACAAAGAAAAGATATTAGAGGAAATATTGCTTGCGACCCAATATCACTCGCAAAACACACATTTGTCCATGAGTCTTTGTAATTACCAAATAGCGAGTCGCACAACATTGCTATGTGTTAAGTGCAAACACTTACCTTTGTACATGTCGCCCATAGTTCGTAAACTGTGCTCAGATAAACTTCCTGGTCCTGATGATGACCAGTTTATTCACCTAGGATTAAAACATTGTCAACATTCATATGTTCAAACAGACATTTGTGGAAATTGCACACAGGGCCCTACTCCCTATTACCTTTATGTACAAATACACTACATACCAAATTGTATATTTCAGGTACCTCCACTACTTCCTGTGTTCACTTTGTACACTGTGTGCATGCCGATTTTATTATTTACCATTCATTAGACTATTATACTTTGTCCTGTAATAACTGCTGATAAAAATCACTTTTTTCCTAATTGTTGCACATGGTCATATCTTTTCTCCTTTTTGTATGATGGTTTCACATTCATTGTGTTTTTGATATATTAAGGGTTTCATCTAAATATTCAGTGTCTTTTTCTAATATTGAATCATTTTAGACAGTATTGGCAATAATTATTGGTAAATGCGCACTGCAAAATGCGGAGAAAATGCACATCGTAGTAATGCTTGCGTAGTAACTGTGCATTACCGTCACATCAAGGGTGAGGTCATGAATATTTCATTTGTAGCGTGAATCAAAGTTTGCATTGCTATTGTGCGAGGTATGACTTGCAAAGCTAATAATAACTTACAAATGTCATTGTTTTTTCAGTTATATTTAATAATGAACAATAATAATAAGGCATTAGTAGAGCGCGCTGCTACCCCAGATGGGGTGTCCCGGTGCTGTAGCAGACAGTGAACAAGGTAGAAGAGAGCGCAATACTATTTATTCCGACTGAAAGCCATGCAAACTCAGATTATTTTAAGGGTATCTGCATTGACAAAGCTTAGATAGAGAGCCAGTATGGAGAGGTAGAGGAGACTTGTAGGCGGGAGAGACATTGGGGCAGAGGATGCCATGCAGGAATGGGTTGAGGAGGCAAAGTAGGAGGGGGCAGGGAATATTAAAAACAAAGAAGAGTGGAACAGGATGTGGAACAATAGATGAGTGGGAACAAAGCAACAAAGAGAGCAAACATGGAGTAGGGGAAGTTAAGGGGAAAGCAGAACACAGAGGCAAGAGTTAGAAAACACAAGCGCTCCACATAGTGCTAGAGTATCAGAAAAAAGTTCCCTGAATGTAAATAACATAGCAGTGGAAGGAGTCAACAAAACCAACAAAAACACTTTGAGACCGAAATGTTCATGGGTGGTACAAACACAATTATAGAGACAAAATCCGTAAAATTAGAAGCAGAGAAGTGACATAGACAAGTAAGCTACCTAATCATAACCAAGGGGCTATCCCCAAGCTTACTCTATGTATATTGGAAACAATCTGCCTGGTCATTAAACAGCTACAGCTGCCTGTAGTCCAGACCCAAACTTGAAGTGCAACATAAAAATTAATGAAATAAATCTCTCAGTGAAGTTGCTCTGTCTGTATAGCAACCGTGAAGAATCCTATTTCAAACGTATCCCTATTGCAAAAAGTTGATAAACTGGAGAGCCTCTTTCTCCCATATTGAAGGGACGGTGTTCCCGGGACTTAAGGCTACACCTCAATCCTATCAACTCAGTGCAGAAGCTTAAAAAAACACTATGCCAAGTTAGCAGTAAAGAACACACAGGAGCAACGCATAGACCAAGGTGGACAGGTAACTATTACTACGCATGTTGCTACATAGCATGCTTTTACTTCACAAATGCATTTAGTACACATTTCTTTACTACGAGCTGTGTGAGTTACGAGGAGACGGGATGTGCCAAGAGGAGAGAGGTAAGAGGGACTGTGTATCTTTTTTAAGGGTTGGAGTTTGAGGAGTCGTTTTTTTAGTTTTAGGGTAGTGCATGGGGTAGTGTTTTAGAGTTTAGGGTAGTGTTTAGTGTAGTGTAGGGTAGTGTTTTAGGGTTTAGGGTAGTGTCGGGGGGCCATGTAGGGTAGTGTTAAAGTTTAGGGGACGGAGTGGGAGTAGGGGTAGGGAAGTGCTGGGGGAAGTGTTTTAGGGTTTAGGGTAGTGTTGTAGTGTTTGTGTAGAGTAGGGTAGTGTTTTAGGGTTTTAGGTAGTGTTCAGTGGTTTGTGCAGGGTACTTTTTCAGTGTTGGGGATGGACTCATAGCAGTGGTAGGACGTGCTTGGAGTAGTGATTTAGGGTTTAGGGTAGTGTTTATGTAGTGTAGGGTAGTGTTTTCGGGTTTAGGTTAGTGTCGGAGGGTTGTGCAGTGTAGTGTTTCAGTGTAGGGGACAGACTCGTAGAAGTGGTAGTGAC